>NW_017670278.1:99262-245494 GCF_001879085.1 Nicotiana attenuata
AAAAGTAGTGGTGTATTTAAGGTGATTAGACTTAAATGCAGTAACGGCAGCTTTTTCAGGGGTCAATTAGAAGTCTACTCAAGGTGTAATTTCGGTCTCTTAGTTATTATTAGGCATCGCTAGATTTTAGGCAAAAATCTCAGTTTTTAGAGTTCTAGGGGAACGAAACTGGTTCAACGCTCAACGGATAGAATTTCTGGGAATTTGATGAATGTAGGACTTATGCTCATGATTGGAAAAATAATCTTTCTAATTGTGCAGAGTATAGAAAACATACCTGAGCTTTTCATATGAACACATACTGATGAACCAGGTTCTTCATATAGATCTCTCTTGAACATGCCTCACTTGCCAAAATAGAAGAAACTTTGTAAGAGATCAGTGAATCATATATATACACATGTCACAGGAGTATACTAATTAAAGTATGAATCTGAGTAAGAATTGATCTAGATATTTACACAAAGTTAGAACTCCTAACCAAAAAATAATTTTTTCATTCCTTTTTTTTCAATTTTTTTTCATTTTTTTTCATTGTGCATTCTGAACTGGACCTATTAGGTGATCTTAATCATCCCTAATTCCAACCTGTTCCTCTCAAAATTTTCTCTACTCAGTGCTTTAGTAAAAATATCAGCTATTTGTTTATCAGTAGCATAGAATTCTATTGAAATCAATCCTTTCTCATAGTTATCATTTAAGAAGTGGTGTCTAACATCTATGTGCTTAGTCCTTGTTGCTCCCAAACGCACACGCAAGTATGCGTGGTCGACAAGTAATATAATGATAAGTTGAGTGTCGAACCCACAGAGACTTGTGTAAACTACTCACTAAATCACTAAACTTGTTATTCAGTCCAGCTAAAATCAAAGTCCGATAATATGATTATATGATACTACGGTTCTAAATAATAACTAAATTATCAAGTAACGAGTTGTTTGTTGTGTATTCAGTAGAGACAAGTATTCCAGAGTTGTGATCAATTCCCCAATCGTATTGTGTTCTAATTAACTCTCCCCTTCATATAATTCACTCATGGTTACTAATTAATCGATAAATGCTCTCATAGCCTTCTCCCGAAGTACTACTCACCTATTCTCAATAGATTAACACCTATATTCCTATGAAATCAATCGATTAAGAACGCATTAAGATCACGATATTTAATTAAGCACGGTGACTAGGTATATTCCTATCCTAACCAAAAATCCGCTCCCCCTAAGGGTTAACATCATGCTCTCTTCAATTCTTCTCTAATCTAAACACGGCTTTCCCAAGCATAGAATAGATAGTAAATGGAACCTAACTGCTGGCCAGACAATTAAGCAATTAAACACAGAATTGAAGAAACAACCATATGTTGGTGAATTATAATCAAGGTCAAGCTAATATCAAACAACAATATTCATGGCTAAATCACAACCCCAGAACAATGGGTGTTTAGCCACTCATGAAGTAATCAAACAATTGCTTAAGTGTTGAATCAATTGAAAATACTAGAAAAGATGAAGAAAACTGAGAATTCTCTGCTTCCTCACGATCCCGTGTGTATATTTACTCCAAAGTGGCGTCTCCCCCTTAAAAAATAGGTTTAGTCTTGCATTTATACGTGTTGGGTAGGTCTAGGGCCGAAATAACCTTGTCCCGGGCGAAATAGGACACATTTCACATCACCGGCGCCCAGCCCGGCGCCAGGCGCCCTCCACGGTGCCCCATTATTTGTGCACACTGTTTTCGGTGCCACAGGTGGCGCCAAGCGCTGCCTGTGGCGCCCAACTGGACCTTTTTCACGGTTTTGTTTATTTCTGCTCAAATCTTGCGCGTTTCGCCCCATTGCGTTTGGCATTTGGAAAAACGTAAAACATAAAAGTTGTAGCCCTTTCAGTTAGTTTCCAACCATATATTGTGGAGACCAAATGAAGTTCTGAGCAAAAAGTTATATCCATTTTACTAGACAGTGCGCAATATGCCTACTCGATTCTTCGTTCGCTCTAACTATCATCCGTTGACCCCCAAAGACGATTCCGGCTTAATTACCTGAGCTTTTACTCAGACTTCAAAGCTCCAAATCACTTGAATTCATTCCATAACATCTATATAGCTCAGAATCACTCCTACAAGGCATAAAACACACTGTTAGTGCAAGACACTAGCGACTAAAGCTCAAACTCAATCAAAGTGCAGTAAATTTGAGTGCAGTAATATTCTTTCGCTTTTAGCTCCCCTTGCTTCATCTCAATGGCTCTTCCGGTCACCTAGCATTCTCTCTTTGCTAGGAACGGGAGCCATACAATATCCCTTCTAGGATTCCAGTGCCAACCTTCTAATTTTTTTTTTACAGACATTCTAGTATTCATATCTAAGTGTACTATTCTAGATTGCACCATCGGGGTGTCTCACAAGGAGAACTATTACAACATTTGCAATAACCCTCGGAAATGTTAGCTAATGATAATAATCCATCTACCATCTTGGGTTACTCTAACCCCAATTGGATCTTACTATCCCCTTCTTCTCTTAAACTATATTTGCCAACTCCCATAGGGCATAACTGAGATGGCTGGGGCCAATTGTATATATCTCTATAATTGTTGAAAGTAACTCATAATACTTATGTTTCTCTGCCTGAATTGTAAAAACTGATAATCTTCACTAACTGGATACCTCGTACCCTTCTTCACCTTGCTTCTTTTGCTTGTTAAAACTTGTATCTACCTTCTGATTCTCTTATTACTTTTTACCATATGGGTGGATAGATATTCATGCCTTGGGGCTCCTTATCAAGAAGCTCACACAACTTAGTACACACATAATCTGCTGAAGAACTTACATTTACTCATCATAAGCATGATGCAAAATCGAGTTCCTCTAACTCAGCTCTTCCAGAGCCACATTCAATCTCTTACCAACTATCTTTGTGGATGTAGGTATCGTTGTATTACGACTAAAGTCGAATTTAGGAGTTTGAATTCTTACAACTGAGCTCTACCACACGATCTAGAATAAGAAGAAAGAGTGACAGTCTTAAATGCCCTGTAGCCTCCTGCTTATAAGTGTGGTGCACGACACACCCATAAACAAGACTCTACTAGACACGGCTTGTAGACTCCCAAGGACAGAACTGCTCTGATACCACTTTTGTCACGGCCCAAACCGAAGGGCCGCGACGAGCACCTGGTGCCTTACTCAACCGAGTACCAACGTAACATATCTTTCTTATCATACTATCATGGGTAAATGAGCTAGAAAACCCTTCATGAGATAACAAGAATAAAAATAAGGGAATACTTAACGTATGATGACCCAACATGATATACAAACTTATACATGTGACATACGGGCCTATAAGGACGACATGACCATTTGTAAACTCAAAACATAGGCCGACAAGGCCATACAAGTATCCATACACCTGACATCTGTCTACAAGCCTCTAAGAGTACATAAAATCATAAAGGTCAGGACAGGGCCCCGCTATACCAATCAATACATATCCAAAGCATACTGACCAAATAGGCAACTCCGGAGCAAGTGGAGTGCACCAACACCTTCGCTGAGCTGATAGCCTACTAGGAGGAATGTCAACCTGTCTATCGGGACCTGCGGGCATGAAACGCAGCGTCCCCAGGCAAAAGGGACGTCAGTACGAATAAAGTACCGAGTATGTAAGACAGGAAAGCATAAACCAGAACAGTAATGTAAAGAGAGATAGAGGAGATACAACCTGTAACATCTGAGTGCCTCTGGGGGCTACTGACATGAAATGCATAATACATATATATACATAAACTTTTAAAAACATACGCCTCTGTGGGCAACATCATCATCATATCATACCCGGCCTCAAAGAGGACTCGGTAAAAACGTACCCGGCCACGTGGAGCTCGGTAAACCCAACTGATCAGTGGTTGCACAATAGGTACCATACCCGGCCGACTATAGCGCGGCTCGGTAGAGTAAAATAGATACATATATAATGCATGCTGGACTCATGGAGTCACGTTCTAAACCTTTTGGAGTGACATAAGGTCATTGCACCATCGATTAACATTATGGACATCATACCATCAATATGAACTTCACTAGGACTCAAGGATCATATATACTTTCTTGGAATTACTTTGTAAGGAAAGAATAACATGGACAACCTTAGTTGCTAGGAGTAGATTCATTATGAAATAGCGTATCGTTTATGTTCGTTTCACTTTAGATCATGCCAAAAGAATGAAGGAAGAGACTTAACATACCTTAAACATGTTGAGTCCTTAATACCTTTTAAGCAACTCTTCAAACAAGTCAACTCGATCTATCATAGCATAAGGAGATTCAAAATCAGTGTTGAGCAAAGGCGAAGTCTGTAACTTAAGCTAGTAGCTCATCTACGTAAATTCGGGCAGCATCTCCCTTGTAACAAGGGCCTCCTCCAATACCATATACCAACAACAACAGCCAGGGAAGTCCAGCAACCTATAAATATCAATAACAAGACACCATATAACAACAACAAGTCACAACTACTTCACGACAAGCGGCAAGCTCCGATTGGAATCCGTATAACCCATATCACCCCTTATAGACTTCTTACATTAATGTAACAGTATCATTAACATGATAATGAAGTCATTCATCAATGATTCCATCCTTATACCATATATTTATAACAAAGGAAACAATCCTCAACTCCAACTATCTTCAATTAGTAGCTTTATTCACTAGTTCATGTCTACTCCATCCATTTAACTTAATCAACATCAAGATAACCTTAAGCACATGCAAGAAGACAATACACACAACTCCTATAGTAACATCAAGTCGAAATCCAAGTTATATTCAGCTCACAACAACCCTCAATAGCAATACAACACCATAGAAGTGACTTAAGCTAATCCAAGTACTATCTTGTAGTTTATCATCCTAACAACTTAACCAACATACAAGAAAGCTTAATCACAATTAGTAGGCTGTTATACTCACCTTAAACAGCAGCAAAAACTTGGAATTTCATCCAAATATAGCCCACAACAATCCTCAATGACAACACAACCTCAAAGAGGTGTTGTTCTTCACTAGAGCTAAGTTTTGATGTTGAGATATGGTGTAATCACTTTGGAATCACTTCAAACACTTGTGGAATCTGTTTAGAAGGGTTAGGAGAAGTTTGGAGACGAAGTTGAGTTGAAAATAAGTGAAAAATAAGCGCCCAAATCGTTTATAAAGTGAAGTAGGTCGACCACCGCCTAAGTGGGTCCCATTGGGAGCTGCTTGCGCGATCTCGCGAAAATGCGAATATCTCTCTACTCCTATGTCGTATTGATGAATGGTTTAATGCGTTGGAAACTAGACTTGTAGATCTTCAATTTGATATGTAGATCATCCATTTATGCCAAGTATATTGGGAGAAAAGTGCATCTATAGTTGACCTAAATTTCAGCATATTATAAATGCAACTTGTGATGATCTTTGCTAACTTTTGTTCCATAACTCGTTTGACTTAAAAACATAACACAGGACTATCATACGACTACAATAAATCATAAATTAACCTCCTCATCATGTTAATCACCATAGTCTCACCCCAAAACAATATGTTATAACATTCCAAACTTGTCGATTTTCGACGAAACTTATTTTCTTCAATTCGTTTAGATTCTAAGCCTTCAAACCCTCTTGCTACTTGGTATTAATGATCTTAAAAATTTGTAACCTCCACGTTAACATGATGAACTAACTTTTTAAACTTTTCAAAGATGATTCCATTTCTGAGCTTACATTAATTGACTTATGTCTTACTCTTACGTACGAAAACATGGGGTGTAACATCATTCCCCCCTTTGGAACATTCGTCCTTGAATGTTGACTAATGCGCTTATCAGTCTCATAACCTGTAGCTCTTAAGAATACTTTAATATTGTCCTTGACATCTAGGAAACTGTTCTGTAAATAAATCCAAAGGCCAGGGTATTCCCCCCTTTAGGCCTCTTTCTCACACCACGACCTGTGGTCGGAATTGTTTTAATCTCGTAACTGTTGTTACCTTCTGTCATGCATCATGTACAACCGTGTATTTGTATATGTGTCTATGCGACTCTTCTCTCCTTTTTCCTCCTGGTTTTAGCCAATCTCTAGACCTCACTTTGTGAACATATACAGAACTATGACAAGATGTCACTCTAGGCATCTATAGTTGTACTAAAGTTCTTCGCTTGGTGCTTTGTTGAACTTACGACTATTGTTATACCTTGCTTCATAGCCTCGGGTTTTTATGCTTATGGTTTTACTATATCTAGGTAGGTCATACTATATCCTAACTCTTACTTCGGTTTATTATTACCGAGGTCTGCCACCCAGCTCTGGGTTACTCTTTCACTGCTTGTCCTATATGTATAAATCTAAGTCCTTTAATGCTTCCTCATTACTGTTAATCTTAATAATGACGGTCTAATCTCATCTCAAACTTTGCAACTTTTATCCATCCATTGGTGATTCACCTTAATGTTAATCCATAATCTATCACTGATAACTTGAAACCTCTTACGTAATACATTGTCACTAGGGCTCATGTCTCATCGGGGAACATCTGAAGTGATTTGCCCGATCCACCATGGGACGATACTATACCTCAATAACCGTATTTCATAGCATCCTAACATGATTCATCTTATGGGGGTATTCCAATCCCGTGCAATTCATAAAATCCCTTTTCTTTAAATTATTCCTCAATCAAAGGCCTAAATGTCATCCTTTTATCTATCACAATTACACCCTTATTCTACTAACGGGGCAGCATTTCCTCTCTTCTAATTGCTCCTAGTCTTAGACTCCTATGTGTTCATTCAGGCTGTACCGAGCTTTTTATTACATATGGAAATCATCATTCCCTTGTTTTGATGGGTTTAATCCCGAGGACTTACATATTCTCGTCACCTTCTCACTCACCTTTTCATATCCTTACTCCTATCTACCTAAAACCTTGTTGCTCTACGATACTTTACCTTACGACCTACACTTATCTATTTATACTACTCGCAACCTTCCTTTAACTTGCTAGAACCATAAATTACCTTTTGTGCCTTCTTAGTTGTCCTTAAATGAAAGCAATTACTTTTCCTGGTCGTTCTATCACTTGTTGCATGAATACTTGGCTTGTCTTATTGCCCACGAATACTGTAATTTCCTATACCTCGTATGATCTCAAACATCACCTTTGATGAGTTTTTTTTTATTTTCCATTCATTAGCCATGATAGGTGCCACTTTCTTATGGAGTGTATACAATATTGTAGTGAGACTGTTGGTACAAGAACATTTACTCTTTAGCTCACTATGCTTAGGTGGAAACCTTTTTCCTTATTTCCTCAGCCACTCTTTCGTTGTAGTACTTAGGGAGACCTTTTGGCTCTTGTAAAGTTGCGAGCTTGTTATATCGTACACCCGAAGGAAATTTTCGTTGTTCTTACTCGCCTATAAAAATCCTTAGTTACATAACTTTGTGCCCTTGTGCTCGTAGGGTTACTTCTATGCTCAAATTTTGATTGTCTCCTTAGTGGCACGACTCTGCTACTCTGCTCCGGCTGGGCGCTTTCTCTTCTTCTTTCTCCCATAAATTCTAGCCTTTTTGCAAACTTTCGGAAGGTCTCCTCTTTCATCTCTTGCTCTTTTCTCAATCGTCTTTACACACTCAGCTTGCAACACTACCTCCTCTAACTCAGTTGTCCCATATGGATCACTGCAATTCACATAAGGACTCTGCTTTATCCCCTTCGATTCTACCACAGTAATCGTGCACAAGTCCTCATAATGTTTAGGGAGCTTAAGTGCCTTGTACATATTAAAAGTGACCTCCTCATCGTCAACTCTCATTTTTAACTTCCCTGCCCTCACATCAATAATTGATCCACCAGTAGCCAAGAATGGTCGCCCCAAAATAATGGGCACTTCCTCATCTTCCTCGTAATCAAGAACAATAAAATCAGCAGGAAGAATAAACTTTCCTACTCGAACTAACACATACTCAATAATTCCTTCGGGCATGACTAGTGACCTATCTGTTAGCTGTAAAGTGATTGTAGTAGGTCTGAGTGCCCCCATTCCAAGTTGCTTGAACAAAGAGTATGGCATCAAATTTATACTAGCCCCTAAATCACATAGGGCTCTACCAACTTCTTGTTTTCCAAGAGACAAAGGAATTGTGAAACTCCCAGGATCCTTGAACTTAGGAGGAAGTTTACTCTGAACTCTGGCACTGCACTCTTCAGTGAGTGCAACTGTTTCGAACTCTGCATGTCTTCGTTTGTTTGCCACAATATCTCTGAGATACCTTGCATACTTAGGCACTTCCTGCAAAATTTCCACAAAAGGAAAATTCACACTCACTTGGCTCAAAATAGCTAGGAATTTCTTGTACTTAGCATCATCTTTTTGCTTCTGCAGTCTTTGTGGAAACGGAGGTGGTGGCCTAGTCTCAATTACTGGCTCGGGTCCTTTATTATCTTTCTCATTCCCCTCAACTGGCTTGGGAACTAATTCTCCTTCAGGATGAGCTATATTCTTCTTTTCTTTGGAACTTCTTCTAATGCTCTTCCATTTCTCAAGGTAACCGCATTGACTTGAGCTTTAGGATTGGGCTCAGTATTGCTAGGAAGAGCCCCTACTGGTCTGGTATTTTGAGCTCTGGCAAGTTGGCCCACGTGGTGCTCCAAATTTCTCAGTGCTGTGGCTTGAGCCTGCTGATCAGCCATTATTTTCTGATTGAAAGTTTGTTGATCTGCTATTAATTTCTGATTGAGGGCTTGCTGGTCGGCCATCAATTTCTTCATCATCTCCTCAAGGCTAGCTTTTTGTTCATCCTGAGGTGGTCTGGATTGTTGTTGAGGTGCTTGAGGCCTGTATTTATTCTGATTGCCTTGATTTCCACCCTTGGAGAAGTTTGGGTGATTCCTCCAGTTGGGGTTGTAAGTGTCCCCATACTGATTTGTTTGGCCTCAATTTGCATTACCCACAAAATATACAGACTCTGGATTGGCTGGGCATAGATTGCTCATGTGACCCTCTCCACATACTTCACAAAATATTTGAACTTGTTGCACTGGCTAGGCTTGTTGCTTGTTAATGATCATGGTCTTCTGATTGACTTGTTGGTCAGCATAGAGACCTGTGCTGACAATGTTGAGACAACATCTAATTCGAGAACCCCTAGTGATTTTTGTACCATGTTCCTACCAATCTCTCCTTGCCAATCCGGATTGCTTTTGGAGAATTTGTTCAATAATGCATAAATTTCATCAAAGCTTTTCTCCAATACTTGACCTCCAGCTGCAGCATTTACTACAATTTTTGTTTGGGGATGGAGCCCTTCTATGAAAGTGTGAACTAACACTTCATTCATCTGATTGTGATGAGGACAGTCTCTGAGTAGCCCCTTGAACCTTTCCCAAGCTGAGTATAACGATTCTCCTACTTTCTGTTTGAAGGCAACTATCTCACTTCTGATCTTTGCAGTTTTGCCTGATGGAAAGAACCTTGCCAGAAATTTTCTTGCCAAATTATTCCATGATGTAATGGAATTAGTTGGTTCTGCCTTTAGCTATCGCTTAGCTTCACCCAACAGAGAGAATGGAAAAAGTGTGAGCCTCACATAATCTGGAGTGACCCCGTTAGTGATATAAGTGTCACTAATCTCCAAGAAGTTCAGAATATGCTGTTGTGGATCCTCGTGCGGAAGACCCATAAACTGCCCGTTTGCATGAAGTAGCTGGATCATGCTCTGTTTCAGCTCAAAGTGCCCAGTGATCCTGGGCTTCACTATACTGGAGGTGACATTAGCAATGCTGGGCATCACCACCTCCTGAACAGCCATGTGTTGCTCCTCTGCCATGTTCACAGGAAATTGAATGAGTGCTTGAATATTGTTTGTATCCCTTGCTTCCCTCAACCTCCTGTGAAATGTTTTCTCAGGTTCGGGGTCAAAGCCGTTGAGTCTGTCCTGGCTTCTGACCCTACGCATTCAATCAATGTTTCTGAGATTAGAGCAACAATCAAGTAACGTTAAACTAGAAGAAATAAACAATTAAAGCAAAAGCTGGAAAGTAGTTTATATTCAAGTCCCCGGCAACGACGCCAAAAACTTGTTTCTCCCAAACGCACACGCAAGTATACGTGGTCAACAAGTAATATAATGATAAGTTGAGTGTGGAACCCACAGAGACTTGTGTAAACTACTCACTAAATCGCTAAAATTGTTATTCAGTCCAGCTAAAATCAAAGTCCGATAATATGATTATATGATACTTCGATACTAAATAATAACTAAATTATCAAGTAACGAGTTGATTGTTGTGTATTCAGTAGAGACAAGTATTCTAGGGTTGTGATCGATTCACCAATCGTATTGTGTTCTAATTAACTCTACCCTTCATATAATTCACTCATGGTTGCTAATTAATCGATAAATGCTCTCATAGCCTTCTCCCGAAGTACTACTCGCCTATTCTCAATAGATTAATGCTTATATTCCTACGAAATCAATCTATTAAGAACGCATTAAGATCACGATATTTAATTAAGCACGGTGGCTAGGTATATTCCTATCCTAACCACAAATCCGCTCCCCCTAAGGGTTAAGATCATGCTCTCTTCAATTCTTCTCTAATCTAAACATGGTTTTCCCAAGCATAGCATAGATAGTAAATAGAACCTAACTGCTGGCCAGACAATTAAGCAATTAAACACGGAATTGAAGAAACAACCATATGTTGGTGAATTATAATCAACGCCAAGTTAATATCAAACAACAATATTCATGGCTAAATCACAACCCCAGAACAATGGGTGTTTAGCCACTCATGAAGTAATCAAACAATTGCATAAGTGTTGAATCAATTGAAAATACTGGAAAAGATGAAGAAAACGGAGAATTCTCCGCTTCCTCACGATCCCGTGTGTATCTTTACTCCAAAGTGGCATCTCCCCCTTCAAAAATAGGTTTAGTCTTGCTTTTATACATGTTGGGTAGGTCTAGGGCCGAAATAACCTTGTCCCGGGCAAAATAGGACACATTTCGCGTCACCGGCGTGCAGCCCGGCGCCAGGCTCCCCCCACGGCGCCCCATTATTTGTGCACACTATTTTCGGCACCACAGGTGGCGCCAAGCGCTGCCTGTGGCGCCCAACTGGCCCTTTTCTCGGTTTTGTTCGTCTTGGCTCAAATCTTGCGCGTTTTGCCCCGTTCCATTTGGAATTTGGAAAACCGTAAAACACCAAAGTTGTAGCCCTTTGAGTTAGATTTCCAACCATATATTGTGGAGACCAAATGGAGTTCTGAGCAAAACATTATATCCATTTTACTAGACAGTGTGCAATATGCCTACTCGATTCTTCGTTCGCTCTAGCTATCATCCGTTGACCCCCAAACACGATTCCGGCTTAATTCCCTGAGCTTTTACTCAGATTTCAAAGCTTCAAATCACTTGAATTCATTCCATAACATCTATATAGCTCGGAATCACTCCTACAAGGCATAAAACACACAGTTAGTGCAAAACACTAGCGATTAAAGCTCAAACTCAATCAAAGTGCAGTAATTTTGAGTGTAATAATCGACTAAAATACGTAATTATAGCCTATCATCAGTCCTCTTATGATGAACATGGTTCTTTGTCATACTTATAGCACTAGTGTTATGACAGAATATTGGAATACATCCCACTTCAATTCGAAAATCTACCAGCTGTTGTTTGATCCATAGCAGTTGAGCACAACAAGAAGCAGCAACAACATATTCAGCTTCAGCAGTACATAGGGCCACAAAATTTTGCTTTTTGGTTTCTCATGGCACAAGACATGAACCAAGGAAGTGTGCCATACCTGAGGTGCTTACCCTGTCCACTAAGAACCCTGCATAATCAGCATCAGCATATCCTACTAGATCAAAATTACTACCTTTAGGATACCAAAGGCACAGATCAGTGGTGCCTTTCAGATATCTCTGTATCCTCTTGAAAGCAGTCAAGTGAGACTCTTTCGGATTTGCCTGAAAACGATCACAAAGCCCTACACTGAAAATAATGTCAGGTCTGCTGGCAGTGAGATACAAGAGTGAACCAATCATACCCCTACACAACTTTTGATCAACTGATGAACCAGGTTCATCAACATCTAATTTAGTGGCAGTTGCAATGGGTGTATCTATTTCTTTAGATTCCTCCATTTTAAACTTTTTGATTAGCTCTTTTGTATACTTCTGCTGATGGATCATGGTTCCACTTGGACTTTGTTTGATCTGTAAGCCTAAGAAGAAATTAAGCTCACCCATCATGCTCATTTCAAACTCACTCCCCATTAATTTTGCAAAGTCCTTACTTAGCTTGTCAATGGTGGCTCCAAAGATTATGTCATCAACATATATTTGTACAATAAGGAGATCCTTACTTTTTTCCCTTAAGAATAAGGTACTATAAATTTTACCTCTCTTGTAACCATGCTCCAGCAGGAATTTTGACAGTCGTTCATACCATGCTCTTGGGGCCTGCTTGAGTCCATAGAGAGCCTTGTCCAGCTTGTACACATGCTCAGGACATTCCTTACTCTCAAACCCTGGAGGTTGTTTCACAAACACTTCTTCTTTTAGGTAGCCATTTAGGAAGGCACTTTTGACATCCATCTGATGAAGAGTAAATTCCATATGTGCTGCAAAGGCTATGAGAAGTCTGATTGCCTCTAGTCTTGCAACTGGAACAAAAGTCTCATCATAGTCTATGCCCTCCTCCTGGAACCAATCTTGCCTTGTTCCTTGTAGATATTCCATCTTCATCAAGTTTGTTCCTGAAGACCCATTTTGTGCCAATGACTGATTTGTCCTTGGGTCTTGGTACTAGGTGCCAGACTTGACTCCTTTCAAACTGGTTAAGCTCATCCTGCATTGCATTCACCCAATGATAGATAGAAAAGCATCAAAAGCACACAGATTCTTTAATTGTGATCTGGTTTTAACTCCAGATGTTGGATAAGTGAGAATGTTCTCAATGGTATGAGAACTTTGATACTTGTGAGGTTTCACAACCAACTGGCTTCTGCTAGATGTTTCTGCCATTTGCTGAGGAACAGGATCATGAACAGGTTCCTTCAAGGAGTTTATTTCAATTCCTCTTTGATTTCTTCCCCCTGTCAGGTTGCCCTGTATGGAAGAACCTGTTCCATCACCTGTTCCTTCTGTTGGTGCCACTTTGACCTGAGTTGATGCTTCAGTCAAGTCTTTTACCAATCCAGTGGCTTCATCTTCATGTTCCTGTCTCTCAGAAAGAATGTTAGTTTCATCAAATACTACATGCACACTTTCTTCTACACACAAAGTTCTTTTGTTAAACACTTTATATGCTTTGCTATGTGAAGAATACTCCCTCATTACTTCTGGGATCAAACTTTCCTAGGGAGTCTTTTCCATTATTGTGCACATAGCACTTGCAACCAAATGCCCTAAGATGGAATATGTTTGGTTTTCTCCCTTTAAGTAATTCATAGGGTGTCTTCTCTACCAGAGGTCTGGTCATGCATCTATTTATTATGTAACATGCAGTGTTTACAGCCTCTGCCCAGAAGCTGTGAGGAAATTTACTAGAAAGTAACATGGTTCTAGCCATATCCTCAAGAGTTCTATTTTTTCTTTCAACTACTCCATTTTGCTGAGGGGTCCTAGGGGCAGAGAAATTATGATCTATAACATTTTCATCACAGAACTCAGCAAACTTGGAATTTTCAAATTCAGTTCCATGATCAGACCTAATGGAGGCAAGTTGATTTCCTAATTGTTTCTGAGTTTTTCTAACAAATGCAGAAAACATGTCAAATGCTTCATCTTTGGAGGTTAGAAATAGAACCCAGGTAAATCTAGAGTAATCATCAACTAGCACCATTACATATTTCTTTCCACCTCTGCTCATGGTTCTCATTGGACCACATAGATCCATATGGACCAGTTCCAACGACTTGGTTGTACTTACCATTTTCTTGCTTTTGAAGGATGACCTTACCTGCTTCCCCCTTGCACATGCCTCACAAACTTTGTCTTCCTTGAACTTGATATTAGGTAACCCTATCACCAAGTCTTTAGAGATTAATTTGTTAAGCTGATTTAGACTTGCATGACCAAGTCTTTTGTGCCACATGAGGGGATCATTAACTAACACATTTAAACAAGTGAGTTCATTTTCTGAAAGAGTGGACAAATCTACAATGTAAATATTGTTAACTCTTTTTCCCTGCAAAACAATCTTGTAAGTGGTAAGGTTAATCACAAAGCATTTGGTGGAGGTAAAAGCCACAAGGTTACCTATGTCACACAATTGTGACATACTTATTAGGCTATATTTCAGGCCATCTATCAGGTAGACATTCTCTATGGAATGAGAATCTGTTTTGCCTACCTTTCCAACCCCAATGATCTCACCTTTCTTTCCATTACCAAAGGAGACATTACCTCCTTTTAAGTCCTCAAGTGAAAGGACTTGGTCCTTGTCCCCAGTCATATGTTTTGAGCAGCCACTATCCATATACCATATTTGGATCCTCCCTTTCACTTGGACCTGCAAAAGGAAATCAGGGGTTAGTCTTAGGAACCCAAACTAGTTTGGGTCCCTTTCTATAAGCGAAAGGGTGAATCAAATTCCTTCTTGCCCATCCAGGCAGCTTACTTTTTTCTTGAATAAAAGCTTTGTTCTTTTGACTGGCTTTTTTTTTTGCATTACATTCATATTCGTAATGGCCAGTCTTACCACAGTGTGTGCAGATTTTATTTTCAGGGAGTGTGAGGTACTTGCTTTTAGGATCCCATTTTGGAGCTTGAGTCCCATAGCCAAGTCCTCTTTTATTGCTACTGTGATGCTCTTGCAGCCAGGAGAGTGCATCAGAAGCCTTGTTCCACTTGCAAGTTCTGTCTAGTTCATGTTTCACCTTTCCTAGATCTTCCTTTGAGACTTTGATGAATTCATCTTTCTTATACAATTCATCTTTCATTTTTCCCAAATTTTCTTCTAGAGTGAGATATGTGTGATCAGCTTTCTTCTTTCCTGTTCCTAATTTCAGTTTTAAGTTTTCTGACCTAAGTTCTAGGACACTGTTATTAAGTTCAAGAACCTAGTTCTTCAACTCAGCATTTGTGTTATCACTCTCATTTGCCCTAGACTCTAGACTTTTGCATTTTGCTTTTAGGATCACACATTCCCTAGACAGAACTTCCTTCTCATTATTAATTATCTCAGACTCATCAATGAAGTCTAGTAATAGCTCAGCCAACCTTTCTTTAGACAAAAATTTAATCTTGTCTTTGAGATGAAGAATACTTACCTCTTGTTCATCATCTGATTCTCCGATGGCCATTAGTGCTTGCTCTTCTTCAGCTTCATCTTCTGAGTCTTCATCTGTGGTTTCTCCCCAAGCAGCAACCATAGCCTTGGTTGAACCTTTGTTCCTTTTTGGTTGAACATGTTCCTTCTTCCTGTTCCTTCGTTCAGCCCTTTCTTTCTTCTACTCAATTTCCCATTGAGGACAGTTCTTGATCATGTGATCAGTCTTACCACACTTGTAGCAACCCTCATTGTTCTGTTTCTCAGGAGCTCTTGTCTTATTGAAGGTTGTACCTCTTGAAGAACCCTTTCCTCTCATCAAGTACTTTTTGAAATCTCTAGTGATCATAGCCATCTCATCATCTTCCAGATCTGAATCTTCAGCAATTCTGAGAGCTAAGCTTCTCTCCTTCTTGGGTGTATCCATCTTCATGGTTTGCCTTCTCATTTCATAAGTAGTAAGATTTCCAATCAGTTCATCCAGTCTGAGAGTAGCAATATTCTTGGATTCTTGAATGGCAGTGATTTTGCTTTCCCATGTGACTGGCAGAACCCTTGTCAGAATTTTCTCAACCTTGTCTTCTTCAAGAATGATCCTTCCAAGAGATTTAAGTTCATTTGTCAGTGTAGTGAACCTAGTATACATTTCTTGAATTATTTCTCCTTCCTTCATGGTGAAGTTCTCATATTGAGAATACAGCAGTGTTCCTCTGGACCTCTTTACTTGAGGTGTTCTTTCGTGAGCCACTTGCAAGGTGTCCCAGATTTCCTTAGCAGTGGTACAACTCTGAATTCTGCTGTACTCATTAGGACCTAGTCACACACAAGCCATTTCTTGGCTTTAGCATTTTTCTCCCACTTCCTCAGGTCTTCAGCAGTGCAGTCAGCCCTTGTCTTTGGCACATCAACTCCTTCAGCATTCTTCTTTGTGGTTGCTAGGGGACCATCAGTGACTATGTCCTAGATTTCATAGCCTTCCCCTATGATGTGATCTCTCATCTTGTTCTTCCACCAAGAATAGTACTGACCATTGAAAAGTGGAGGCCTAGCAGTGGATTGCCCTTCCCAGTTCCCAGGTGGAGCAATCATGTTAATCTTCTCCTAAGGTATTAGCCTCTTCAAGGATAACCCGCTTTGATACCAATTGATGTTCTAAACGTCAATACCACACAAGAGGGGGCTGATTTGTGTGGTACCCAATTTTCGCTCTAGAAGAACCTGGTTCTTCTAGGTGTACTTACTATTAGTGTTTGCGGAATTAAGAGCACATAAAATAAAGAACACAGAGATTTTTACGTGGAAAACACCTGGCTCAAAAGGTGAAAAAAACCACGACCTACTACTCAGTAGGATTTTCCCAAACTTCCACTAAAATCACTAAGCTAAAATAGCATTTACAAAACTCTTGTAAACCTAAGGATTAAACTCTAATCCCAGTGTGGCACACAACCTCAACTGTTGCGACACCTTCAAGTTAACTCTAACTTGAATACTCAAAGTACCTAATACAATTGCTTCTATGAAAGCTGGAAAGGTACAACTTTAAAACACCTACTACAACTGAACTAGAATAAAAGAAAGACACAATGGAATTGGTTCTTCTATCTTGTCCAAGTAGCTTCAGGAATGCACACTTGAATCTCACATAAATTGCTTGCAAAATTGCCTTGCTCTTTTGCTCTCAATTTAGTTTACCTTCTGCTTGTGCAATGCCTGTAAAAGAGAACAATCACTGTTATTTAATGAGTTAGTAATCAGAGTTTGATTGAGACTCAATTGCTGATCTTCCATCGTAGTTGAGTCCTTGAACAATACAAACTCCAACCCTATCCTTTATCCGGATTGTGTCATCTTCCTATGAGGAGACTTTCTCTCCTCCTCCAATATGCAACCTTTTCGATTAGTTCAGGAGATATTGCTGCTTGATCACTGAGACTTATCTCCTTCACGTGTATCTCACATGTCTATGTTGATAAATACTGTGCCTCACATGATGGACCTGGTCCATGACTGAGTTTATTTGTCATTCTTCGAAACTTCACCTGAACTTGGGCCAATAGTGTTCTTGTATTTTCTTTAACCATGTTCTTGTATGCTTCTCTTACTGTGTTTTCCTATATTATGTTCTCGTATGCTTGTCTACTGTGTTCTTGTGCTTTTCTTCTACCGCTTTCTTGTATGTTTTCCCTGCTGTATTTTCTATATTATGTTCTCGTATGCTTTTCTACTGTATTTCCTTTCCCCTGTGTTCTCGTGTTTCTCCTACTATATTTTTCATTACTAAGTTCCTAAGTTTCTTTATTAAATTCCTTCTACTGAGCTCTGTTTAAAGTTTCTTCTAAAAACTTCTTAGCATGGTTTTTCTACTGTTCTTATCAGTCTTTTCTCATTATGCTTCGAATTAGTTTCTTCCACTCTGTTTTCTTCGAACCATTCTACTATGTTTGCATGTTACTTTGCTATCATGTTTCTCATGAGTTCTGTTGCTGAAAGAAGCATGTTAGAAGTTTCAGTTCTTTTCTGAAACCCCTAAACATGTTTTCGATTCAATTGCTTGCCCTCTCATCTTTGCTTCGTGATTTGCTTGAACTAGGGTTTTCATTTTAGAACCCCTAACTCTTTCAGACCAACTAAGTTTGGACATCCTTGTTTTCATACAATACTAATTTTTACTAAACTCTTCTACACTGAATTTTTTATTGATTTTACAATGACACTACAATTTTCTTTCATGCTTAACATGTTCGTATGCTCCTTATATATGAGGAACTTCCCTTTAAAGTGGTTTTCAAACTTGTGATTAATTCAGAATCCCTTCTAAATAGGTCTAATTGATTCCCTTTCCATTGTTTGCTGATTTCCCTTAAGTTAAAAACCTTTCCCATTTTTTTTGACTTGGTTCATTCATACAAATCTCAGACCTTGTGATGTACTGACTGTTAGTTAATTTCCTTACCTTATTTGTACAAACCGTGTACTTCAAAACCCTGTCCTTAAATAACCTTTTTATGTATGTGCCCTTCATTGCATGCTGTGCACGAAGTGTTTATTCAATTTCTTTCCTTAATTGGTTTTCACCCGTTTGAATCTAAATCCCTTAATTAAAGGGAGTCTTGTGTAATTGATTGACAATCAGTTCTTCAACTATTTTCTTACCTTATTTCTGCTTGATTTTTACACTATAAAAGGCACGCCCCCTTTTTCACAAACACACGATTAACAATCCTTCACTACACACTTCACAATCCTTCTGAATTCTTACTTACACATAATAGTACTCTCTCTTCTTGTCTACACTGTGGCTTTTACGAGACTACTGTATTTTCTCTATTTGTTTCTCTGAAACTGGTGGCGACTCTTCAATCCAAAACCCAATTCCCAAAAGGGAACGAGTTGTCCCCAAATGTCATAAACCCGATTTCGCGAAGAAAAGGGGGCGCGACACCTAGCTCCCTCTCTTTTTAGGCATAAAGAGCATTAAGCTCGTTCAATTCAGAAGAGAGCTTCCTAAATTGGTCCTCACAACAAGCCAACTCAGCTAGTGACTTGGAAAAAGTATGGTTGGAGAGCATCAAGGCCTAAAATGCAAAGGAAGAGAGTCAGAAAAGCGAGAATCGAAACTCAAAATACAGTGGTCAAGTCAAAATAAAACCTGTTTTCAAAGCTTCTCAGCTTCTTCAAAGATCAATGAGGCACCGACACGGGTCCTTCCTCAACCCCGGCAAAACAACCTTCAAACATACCATTATCTCCGGGGGATGCCCCCACGACGGGAGTTTTCATATTTTGGGCATCCCGTATTTGCCCGGGAGAGAATGATGGGCCCGGCAGAGGCTCATCTATATTGATCATCTCGAATGGTTCGATGATGGATCTCTCCCCCCTTCGAGGGGCTTCGTTATTGGTTTCTTCGGACTCATCAACTAAGTGCCCCTCGGCACCCGATGTGATTTGATCGTCGGTCGGCCCAGGGACTTCGTCTGAGCTCGCCTCAACAATTCCCTCAACTCGGGTAAGGATCACCTCGGCGGCCCCCATTCATGTAGCCTCCGGCTCAGTCACCTTCGGCTCAGTAGACTTCAAGGCAACAATGCTCCCTCTCCCCTTGAGTACCAGCTGGCAGTCATCATTCTCCTCGCCCTTGACACAAAGACTTTCGACCGCTTCCCAAGTTAAGGCCACTGAATCGGCCTCGGGCTTTTGAACTTTAGCCCTTTTTGGCTTCAAGGGCTCAGCTGGTGATTTCTTCTTTCTCTTTTTCTCCTTAGCAGGCTTTGGGGTATCTACTTCCATAGGCGGGGGTTCCATCATCAAAATGGCCTCTCCAAGGCCTACATAGGCACAAAGGATGAGAGTACTATCGAGAGATATCTTCTCTAAGGAGCTCAAGTGTGACAGAAATAAAAACTCACCATGATTTTTGGCCTCCCAACGGGTCTTAGGAAAATCACGCCACACGCGCTTAGCATATGGGCAGATCAAATCGAGTCATCGGACCCAGCCCGGGAGATCCTTGACAGCACCAAGGTACCACTCGACAGCTGTATCATCGAAGAGAGTTAATTCAAAGGCAAGAAAAGATATCCGGTTAACGAAACATGTTTACTTATGATTCATATTCCATTCCTCGAGGAATGGTATTCTTTCAGCAGGGATTAGGTCCGAGGTCCTGATTCGGACAAAGCGGCTCATCCACCCTCGGTCCTTGTCTTCGTCGATGCTAGCAAAAAAGGCACTCGGGGATCGACGTTTTAACTTAATCAGGCCATCTCGATAAAGTTGGGGGCTATACAGTCTAATCAAATGATGTAGGGTAAAAGGCATCCCTTCGACCATATTCGAGAAATACCTAATCAAATAAACGATGTGCTAGAGTGATGGATAGATTTTTTGAAGCGTCACCCGATATTGTCTATAAAAATCAAGGATCACTGGGTCTATCGGTGGCGAAGAGGCTCCTACCGGGCCTAAAGTGAAAGGATATGTGTATACACTAAGGAAACCGGCTTGGTCCTTGGTTATGTCTTCTCTGAATGAAGGAACCTCTACTTGCACCGCCTCCCCCCAACGGCAGTCGACCTTTACTTTCTCAATTTCACTTATTAGGCTGATGTATCGAGACATGGGTTCGCATCGTCCCGGAACAGAGGAAGAGTTTTCGACCTGGAAATCAGAAGATGTATCACAAGGCCTGGGAATACACTCCTCGACACTAGGAGGAACTACCATTTTACCTTTGATCGTTCAAGAAGATGATGAAGCTTTTTCCTTCTGAGGAACAGTTTTAGAAGTTTTAGTCATCTCTAAAGCGAAAGATCCGAGAAGATGGAAGATGTTGTTAGAAAAGAGAAGGGAAAGTTCAAGGAAATTGACAAGGGCTAACTGAAATTTTGGAAGCACTAAGAAAGTAATATTTACGAGGTTATAAGGCCTATTTATGAAGATCGTTAAGCATGCTGAGAAAGCCAAATGGCCGACTGTTGGCCGCCTATAATTAATAATTTTGGGAATCGTACAAAGGGCAACCCTTCTATGACTTCACCCACTTACGTCATGATGTTGGCGTCAGGACCCATGCATCGGGAATCAGATATTTAGAAATTATTAAGAACAATCTACGAGTCGGGTTCGAGTAGACAATCGCTCGACTATTAAGCCCGACGGTTACCCGAGTTCGAGCCAGTTCTCACTCGGGGACTAATTTTGTAAAGCCTTCGGGCTATCTTTATTTCGTGTTCGAGCAAATGCTCACTCGACTATTTAGCCCAAGTGCTACCCGAGTTCGAGCAAGTTCTCACTCGGAGACTATTTATAAAGCCTCAGGGCTATCTTTATTTCGAGTTCGAGCGAACGCTCACTCCACTATTTAGCCCAAGGGCTACCCGAGTTCAAGCAAGTTCTCAGTCGGAGACTATTTAAAAAGCCTTAGGGCTACCTTTAATTTGGGTTCGAGCAAATGCTTACTCGACAATTGGGCCCAAGGGCTGCTCGAGTTCGAGCAAGTTCTTACTCGGGGACTATCTATAAAGCCTTAGGGCTATCTTTATTTCGAGTCACAGCGAATTTTCACTCAATTAGGGGCTACCCGGGTTTGATCAAGCTCTCACTCAAGGGCTATCTGTAAAAGTCTAAAGGCTATCTTTATTTTCAGATGATCGAGCGAACGTCACCCGGTTGTTGAATCTAAAGGCTACTCGAGTTCAAGAAAATTCTCACTCAAAGATTACCAATGAAGCCTAAAAAGGCTAGCTTTATTTCAAAAATCGAGACCCATCTCCCACTCAACACGGACTCAGAAGTCTCGGTGACCTAAGTTCGCATCAAATCAACCCAAGCTTAGCCCGAGGGACAACAAAGGACTTTGGGAAGCATCATATTAATCAATTAAAAACCTAAGGGTTTATTATGCTCCGGATCCAGTATTCGGACTAATCGTTAGAGTCATACACTTGGATTTTACACAATCGAAGGCTAAATGAAGAATTTCTTATATTAACAAAAGATGTTTACAAAGCCCATGAGGGGACCTTACACGGAAACAAAGAAGCAAAAAACAACACCCAAAGGCCTAATCTACTTTTGAGGGAAAGTCCTCAAGAGAAACATCCTTGAGAACCTTTTCCTCGGGGACTTCATTTCGATCTTTAGAGCGTTGTCTTCGAGAACCTCCTCCGAAACAGCGATAGATGAAGAAAAGGCTATAGCCTATCAAAGAGCAAAAGCTTTTGTCAAGCAAAGAAAATTGTGGCCTGGTGAAAAGCTTGGCGAGTATGGGTCTCGTCAGCACTACTATTGTGAGACCACTTCTTGAGACATTGCATCGGTGTGGGATGCAAAAGTTAGTAGATAGTGCCACCTCACTCCACGGAAAGCAAAAGGAATAAAGCGCCACACCAGGTTGAAAATAAGAGAGATGAGCAGTAGTTTACAGTCCACATATCTTTGGATACGGGAAGAATCTGATGCCCTCCCCTCATCGATTCGAGCCAACAACAACAACAACAATAATAACAACTCAGCATAATTCCACTTAAAGGGGAAAAGGCTTTGTAAAAGAGCCATGGCATAACTGATAAGCTTGCCGCCTTATGACCTTGTGGTCACAGGTTTTAACCATAAGAATAAGAAATCAGAAGAAGATAAAGAGAAGGAAAAAGACTAAAGATTGTTGAAGAAGGAATGAGTGAAGCTTTGGTTCCAGAAACCCCCTATTTACAGAGAAATGACGATGAAACTAATGATGCATTCAATGTTTTTGGGGAAACGGACCGGCGGTGCATTCACTGCTCTTGGGGAAATGAACCGACGGGACGTTTCGTTCATTTGAGCGCCTACGTCACAAACGTGACATCATCACGGGAGGATTGAGAAAATCGAGGTCAAGATCATCCTTTACCATTTCATTCTATGAAGCGCGGGGACTATCTGTATACGGTCAAAATCATGAAAGGCCGATTCTAAGGCTTCTATGGTATTTCAAGCCCGGCCTCGATGGGATCGAAGCATAGCCCAAGGCTCTTCCTCGAAGCACTCGCCTCAGTAGGGCATATCGAAGACTCATTATGGCGTACCTCCGACGGCACGCGATGAGGACTGACAGAGTCTGCGAGAAATAGTATAAATCCGTACTAAAACTATTATACAGCTGTACCAATAGCATTTCCACGTCACTATTAGACATGTATTGTGTTGGGATTCCCCCTCCTATATAAAGGGGACCCTTGTCATTTTGTAAAGGATATATTGAACTATATATTGAATACAATACAACATTCTCTGCTCTCTTTGCTTAAACTGTTGTTCTTCACATTTATTGCTTATTCTTTCATTATTCATTCATTGCTCAATTATTTTTCTTCATTTATTGTCCATTATTAACCGCAAAAGGCTATCTTTGAGGTCTTAATTATCATTGTTTCTTCATCAATAGTTCATTGCCAACTGCCCTAAATAGGCCTCGAAGCCTCTGTTAGTTAGCTCGAGGCTCAGTTTGTGATAGCTTTGGTTTGCGTTTCTTATTTTCTTCATTTACACGTAGCATCTATTGCCTAACAACTAGTATTAAAATAGATCACGTCTTTTTAGAACACAAAATCAAATATAATTGTCATTATCATTTTCAAGGTAAATAGAAGCAAATCACAGAAATTATAACTTTGCTAGGAGACAAGTTGACTGACCCTGATGCTATCAAAAGAGAGATAGTTGATTTCTATTAAAGCCTAATGGGATCAGCTGCCACTTCCTTGCCTGCCATCAACAGAATGTACATGAAGAATGGTCCTACACTATCTTATCAACAAAGAGTTGATCTATGTGCAGAAGTAACTAATCAAGAGATTGTTGAGAGCCTTAAAGCAATTGGTGATGATAAAGCTCCAGGTATTGATGGATTTAATGCAGTTTTCTTCAAAAAAGCATGGGACATTATCAACATTCAGATCATAGATGCTATAAAAGAGTTCTTCTCAACTGGAAAGATCTATAAGGCCATAAATTGCACCACTGTTACATTAGTTCCTAACGTGGATAAACCTACCACAGTTAAAGAATATAGACCAATAGCCTGCTGTTCAATCTTATACAAGATGATCTCTAAAATCTTGGCTTCTAGATTACAGAAAGTCAAGCCTAACATCATTTGTGAAGCTCAAGCAGGTTTCATTCCTGGTAGAAAGATTACCGACAATGTCATCCTAGCTCATGAGCTAGTCAAATCTTACACTAGAGCCCATATATCTCCTAGATGTATGATAAAGATTGATCTCCAAAAAGCTTATGACTTAGTAGAATGGATCTTCTTACAACAGGTGATGGAGGAGCTTAGATTTCCTGACAGGTTTATCAGATGGATAATGGAATGCATTAAGACTGTCAACTATACTATCCTTGTGAATGGAGAAACCATATAACCTTTAAATGCTGCCAAGGGTCTTCGACAAGGAGATTTTATCTCGCCTTTCCTTTTTGCGATAGTCATGGAGTACTTGAGTATATCACTACATAAGCTTAAGAAGGATTCTAGCTTCCAATATCACCCCAGATGTAGGAAGCTGGACATTACTCATTTGAGTTTTGTTGATGATATCTTGTTATTAGCTAAGGGTAATCTATCCTCAGTGGCCACACTATATAAATGCTTTTCTCAGTTCTCTAGGCATCAGGCTTATAGGCTAATCTAGGAAAATGTTCAGTATATTTTGGTGGGGTGAAGCAGGATGTGAAGGAACAGATATTGACTCACCTGGGATTTCAAAATTGATCCTTACCCTTCAAGTACCTACGCATTCCTTTGTCTATAAAAAAAAATAGCTCTCACATAGTGGCAAGCTTTTATTGAAAAGACCATAGCCAAGATTTCTTCCTGGACTACTAAAAAGCTCTCTTATGTTGGTCGTGTGCAGCTCGTCCAGTCTGACATAACAAGCATACTGGGCGCAATTGTTTATCTTACCTGCTAAGGTATTGAAAATGATAGAGGCACTCTGTAAAAGTTATATCTAGTCTGGAACTAACACAATAACCAAGAAGTCCTTAGTAGCATGGGAAAAGATATGTACTCCCATGTCAGCTGGTGGACTTAATCTCATCAACCTTCCTTTGTAGAACAAAGCAGCAATCGCCAAAACTTGCTAGGACTTAGCACACAAACAGGACAAACTATGGATAAGATGGATCAATACATACTATATCAAACAACAACAGCTATAACAGATGCCAATACCACAGCAAGCCAGTTGGATGGTAAGAAGAATAATTGGATCTAGAGTAACTATACTGCGGACACATAATATAAATGATCACAGCAAGAGCATTATCAGACAAATATACCTACAGCTTCTAGGAGACTTACCAAGAATTAGTTAGAAATGTATAATCTTCCAAAATACTTCTAGGCCAAAGGAAGTCTTCACTATGTGGTTGTTGCTTCATGGACGATTTCCAACTAAAGATAGACTAGTCAGCTGGTGTTTAACTATTACCCCTCAATGTGTTATGTGTCAAGATCAGGATGAATCAAGGGAGCACCTCTTTGTTAAATGCAAATACACTACAGAACTGTGGGAGAAAGTCATGAATTGGGTTCAAATATCACATATGTCTACCACTTGCCGGGATCAACACCTTCGGTGGATCATCAAGCAAGGAAAAGGGAAGTCCAAGAAGGCTAGCATCTTCAAAATGATATATGCTGAGATTTCATATGCAATATGGATCGAAAGAAACACACGTAATTTGAGCAAAGGTATCGAGGCAGTGATGTATCGTGCGGGAGATAGCATATATTTGCAATGTTAGAGTAGCTACTCGAGCTAAGAGTTACATACACCAATTTTATCTGTAAATAGGTACGCTTTGTTTGTTTCTTTTAAGCCTTAAGATAGTGAGCTGAGTTAGCTTGGCTATGGATTTGTACAGCTCTTCTTTGGTGATTAATACAAAAGAAAGTTAATTACCAAAAAACAAATCCATTCCCGATGCTTGAGTTGAAGATCTTGCTCTATTCAATCTTATTTGCAATTTAAAATTCCCTCTCCCGAGTTGAATCCTAGATTCCTAGATAGTATTCAATTGTTGATCAAACAATCGAATAATTAAGCACAAGATCAAATAAATAAATCAATATGATAAAATAATAAGAACAATTCAACCTCCAAACCACAACGTTCATGCAACACCCAAAACTCTAGAACAAATAAACTATGAGATTAAAGGAAAAGAAGAAAAACTAGTTAGAAGCCTCCTCCAAGCGTGGTGTGTGTTTCCTCACGTCGTTTCTCCTTCAAAGTGTGTTAGATATCCTCCAAATAAGGTCAGGACCCATTTTATATAAGTTGGAATCGTGTAGGACCGAAATAACCTTGTCCCAAGTGAAGTAGGAAAATCCTGCAACCGTAGTGTCCAGACCAGCGCCTGGCGCTGGAGGCAGAATGTTTTTGAACCTCCAATTGCTAATTCCTTGATTTTCACGTGTTGCTTCATTGTTGCTCAAGCATTAAACTTGTGTTCCAGCCACATAAATATTATAATGCAAAGCCATGATGCCTTGTTCCTTTATAAAACTTCCAAGTTGCACATAATGGACTAATCAACATCTTTCCCAACCCTTGGCTTCTTTAGTGTAAATTATCCCATCATAGTTGACGAGAACACATTGTTCTTGCTCTAGGTGCATCCACTCGTGCGATACGGCCGGTACTGCACTGGTCCTTCACAACTATTTTTATCCAATGTTGTTACTTCATCGTTTTACTTACATCTTTATTGTACCTATATTATCAATTAACACTCAAATAAGTATAAAGCTCAATACTAAGTTAATTTGGAGATATATAATACAAAATATACTAAAAAAGCGGTAAAAATGCAAAGTAAATAATATCAAAATATATGAAGTTATGCCCAACATCAGCTATAGCGGAACCAACAAGTTAAAGAGGCCACCTGGGAGGCCGAGGAAGACATGAAGAGAAAATAAATCCACTTATTTGTATAACCAAGTGATTGTGTTTAAAGAAATGTTAGAAGTTTATAATATTATGGTTGGTGTTGTTTTCATATTTATGAAATGTCGTTGTATTGTGGATGTATTTTTAGGATTGGTTTTCGTAGCTCTCTGACAGGTGGATAGCTCAAAAATAAAGGAAACTCTGCCGAAATTTTTTAAAATTTAAGGACTTAGCCAAATTCTGAGCTATTGGTGTGTGAATGAGGAGCTAAGTTGTGTTGGGTGTCTATGGATGAATCTAACCCTCCTTCAAGGATGAATGATCCTAAGTGGAGAGGATGTAAGGCCCTGTGAATTTTTTTAATGATTTAGGACTCTTAAGCGCGCTCATGAGTTCCTTAACTACTATTTTGCCTCCTACAAGAGACTATGGAATAGAACCAACTTATATTTCTCATGATAATAAGTGTGAGAGGTGTATTTTATGTGGTTTAGGATCTAAATAAAGCCCTAGGACAAAGCTAAGTTGAAATCTAGGTGACAGGCTAATGGTTCGAATGAGCTTACATATTACCCGATTTCAAACGAACACAACTACCAAAGTATAAAGGCTTATTGGGTGATCTACCCAAAAAATGAAATCTCCTTTAGTCTAGTTTCCAACGCTTCAAACAGTGCATAATTTGGACATTCCTGCAAGAAGTTATGGTATATTTAGTGAACGATGTCTAGCAGGAAAATCCAACGCCCAGGCCAACGCGTGGCGCCTCCCCCGGCACCCAACCAGACTTTAAAATTTTCATTTTGGTGGTCTTTTTATTTAATTTCACTTAACCAATTTTTTGAGATCTTCTCTCCTCCCTCAAGACCCCCAACTCCCAAGCTCGGTCATTGGCTGTCCTCCTCAATCGATTAGACTATGGCGAATCACTTGTGTATTGGTCTTTGGGAAAGTGTACTCCTCCTATATTCAAGGTGAGTAAAGCCCACTAGTTTGATATTTTATTCCATCAATTCCACACTAAAACTAACTCAATCCACCATGAAATCATTAGATTTTCCAGGAATCTTCCCAAGAGCTCAAGTGAGGACTATGCAAGATTTACTCCCAAAAGGTTGCATCTCCTTGGACTTGCATGCATGGCTTAATAATGAACATATGAGTATGAATTTAGAGGTAGAACTTATGGGATAGTGATTGGAAGCCTAAGTTAACCAATTGAAAATTTTGAGAATTTGTAGAGAATGAAAGTTTATTTGTTTGACGCATTTGTTAGTTGGGAGTGAATTGTAAGACATGAATATGTTGTTGGAGGTATTAATCTATCTAATAGTTGTAGTATGAATTGGTAGGAAAAAGAATGGGTATTGGATGAAGAAATATCATTGATGAAGGTGGTGGAGAAATATCTAGATGCTTGACATATGCCTACGTGAGCAAAATGTAAAACATCCTTACTAATATTGGTACAACTGTGTTGTGTTGTTGTAGATTGAAGTTTTTTGGTGTGGCGGACCATCGTAGTATTATTAAGGGGCAAATTTAAGGTATGTTGGCTAAATCGCCTCCATAGAATTGGATTCCATGATCTCAATTCCAAGTATGGTTTGTCCAAGTTCCTATCCTTATTGTGTTAAATTTCCACAAACGGTTGATGTATCAAATGCCTATTTACCCAAGATATGTCTCAATTTCTCTCATTATATCATGCTATCCTTTTGGAAATAATTCAAGTATTATTGACTTATCAACCGCTTATGAACTCAATCCATAATTCCACTAAAATCACTATGCTCTTCTTTTGTAATTATTTCCAATGTATTTTGAGATTTTACGAACTTATGAGTTGAAGCTATGATTTTTCCAATGTATTTAATATTTGATGATGATCTATGACAAGTAAAGTAATGGAAGTATATAATATGAAATGCAACCATGTATGGCCAAGAGTGCCAAGAATGAAGATTATCATGTATGGCCAAGAGTGCCAATGAAATGAAAGATTTTACGAAAGACTATGAGATGAACGTATTTATTTTATATAGAAATGTTCCTCGGAATATCGTTAAATCACCGAGTAAGGGTGGGTTGTAAAGGCTTAAGCCCAAAACTACACATGCTAGTGTAGGAGCTGATTGAGGGACAAATTCCCTTGAGATTATTTCCCTTGATTGGGATAAATTAATAGCTAGCAAATACCATGTCGACCCACACAACATTGTGATGAGACGGCCTATCCGATCGAGCGGAGATCGAATACCATATCGCGCACATGGTGGTTTCGTATTTCTACATCAACCCATATATATTAGGGTGGGACTGCCTAGTAGATCGGGCCGAGATCGCACTCCATGCTACGTGCATGGAAGTGTGTCGGTAACTAATGATCTCCCAACCAAAAATTTTAATGCTTATTTGAAAATTTATTATGTTTTAACTTGGTATTTAAATATTATTTGATGTTCTCACTGCTTCCTTGTTTCACTCTGATTAGGTTGCCATTTCATTCCATCTGAGGGTACTTAGCGTTATATACTAGTACTATTGAATATGTACTAATGTTCCTTTTACCGGGGGCGCTGCATCTTCAATGGATGTAGGTGGTTCCTCAGTATATGGCACAAGCTCTTAATAGGTGTACCCTCCTCTCAGCTGACTCGGTGAGACCTACTCCATATCGAGGCCTTATGTTATTTTGATTCTTGTAAAATGTATATTGGAGGTATAGCCGGGGCCTTATCACCAGCACTTCCATATTGTACTCATGTTCAATTAGAGGCTTCATAGATGTAATGCGGGTTGTGTTTTGGAAAGGAGGAAAACAAACTAAAAATATTGTAGTTGTCGGATGTTTCCACTTTATACTATGAACTTGTTATTTTATCCTCTCGTTGTCTATCTTTTGTCATTTATTCTTGAATTACTCATGGGCAAGGTTGGATAGTAGGAACTAGGTAGGCTTGATCGACTAGGGAAACTCGATTGAGTGTCGGTCCCACTCCCAAAGGTCAGGGCGTAACACATTGGCTCGAGAAGACCTCGCGAGGGTGCCCAGTAGCTAATATAGAAGTTTTGAGGTAGTGTTGCATGATTGCCCGCGTACCCTTAGAGTCCCCTTCCTTCTATTATCATATTATTATTTACATTTCAGATAGTATTCATATTGTCGAGAGATTTCGTTATATCTTATTTTTAGAGTTTATGAATCTGTACTACCAGGTTTTGGGAGAAGTATTACCGTAATATTCTATGTATTTGTGGTTGTTGAAGGATTCATTCCGCATAATTATTCTATAACAATTATATTATATCTTGTTATGCTTAGTTTGATCTATGTTTAGATAATGGCTTACCTAGCATGGGGGTTAGGTTCCATCAAAATCGTTGGTGAAATTTTGGATCGTGACAATGTATGTTTGGATTGGGCCTCGTATGGTTCGAAATTGGTTCGACGCTTCTAGTCGAAAGTAAAAAATTTGAACTTAAGGGAATTAGAGATTCTTGATTTGATGTGCGATTCTTAATATTGATTCTCAAATTATGCATTAGGAAATTGAAGACTCATAAGAAGAATTATCCAGTTCATGATTTAGAGTTGGCAGCAATTGTGCATGTACTTAATATTTGGCGGGATTCTTGTACGGCGTATCATATGAGGTTTATACTGATCATCGTAGTTTTCGTCACTTGTTCAAGCAAAATGACTTAGTTGAGGTAGCGGAGGTGGTTTGAGTTGCTTAAGGATTATGATATCACTATCTTGTATCATCTAGGCAAGATATATATGGTAGCAGATGCCTTGAGTAGAAAAACAGAGAGTATGGGTAGTTTGGCATTCATTTCCGCTGAGGAGGGTCCTTTGGTTATGGATGGGCCTTGGATAATAGACTTGTAAGATTAGATATTTCTAAGCGTAGTAAAGTTCTTGCTTGGGTTATTGCGCAGACGTCCTTGTTTGAGCGCATTAAGGTTCGCAAGTATGATAATTCCCATTTGTTGGTGATTAAGGACATAGTGAAACGAGGTGGTGATAAGAAGATAGCTATTGGAGATGATGGTTTTATGAGACTTCAGGGCCAGCTTTATGTTCCTAATGTTGATGGTTTCAGGAAGCTGATACTTCAGGAGGTTCATAGTATGCGGTATTCTATTTATCTGAGAGCTACGAAGATGTATCGTGAGTTGAAGTAATATTATTAGTGCAGAGGATGAAAAAGGATATTGTTTGTCATGAATCACGATGTTTGAATTGCCAGTAAGTTAAGTATGAACATTAAAAACCAGGTTGTTTGGCTCAAAAAACAACTATACCGGAGTGAAAGTGGAAGCATATTCCTATGGACTTTGTAGTAGGATTACCACATACCTTGAGGAAGTTTGATGCTATTTGGGTCATTCTGGATAGATTGACTAAGTATGTACACTTCATACCAGTATTGACTACTTATACTTCAGAGAAGTTGGCCTAAATTTACATTCGGAAGGTAGTTCATTTGGATGGCGTGCCCATTTCTATCATTTAAGAGCATGGCACTCAGTTCACATCTTACTTTTAGAGAGTTGTTCAGCGGGAGGGCAATACACAAGTGGAGCTTAGGATAATATTTCACCCGCACACGAATGGTTAGTCCGAGCAGAATATTCAGATCCTTGAGGACACATTGTGAGCTTGTGATATTGACTTTGGAGGCCATTGAGATCAGTTCTGACCTTTGGCGGAGTTTTCTTACAATAACTGTTATCAATCCAGTATTTAAATGGCACCATATGAGACTTTGTATGGTACATAGTGTCCTTCACCTCTTGGCTAGTTTGAGCCTGGTGACCCTGGGTAGTTGGGTATAGATTTGGTTCGTGATTCTTTGGAGAAGGCGAAGTTGATTCAAGAACAACTTCTGGCAGCTCCGAATAGGCAGAAGAGTTATGATGACAAGAAAGATCGTGATATGGCATTTATGGAGGATAAAAAAGTGCATCTAAAGGTTTCACAGAGTGAATGGTGTGACGAGGTTTAGGAAGAAGGTCAAGTTGTTCCCGAGGTTTATTGTTCCACTGAGGTGTTGGAGAGAGTTGATGAGGTTTCTTATAGGCTTGCCTTGCCTCCTAGCTTATCGGAAGTACATTTGATATTTCATGTTTTTATGCTTCAAAAGAATAATAAGGATAAATCGCATGTTTTGGACTTCAGCAGAGTGTATCCAGATGAGAATTTCGCCTATAAAGAAGAGTCGTTGCTATTTTGGACATGCATATTCGAAAGTTGAGGTCAAAGGAGATCTCTTTGGTGAAGGTACTTTGGAAAGGACATCGGAGTAAGGATGCTGCTTGGGAGACGAGTCAGGTATGTGGAGCAGAAATCCATATTTTTTCAACAGTCCAGGTATATTCCTACACCCCTTTGAGGATAGAACATTTGTTTAAGAGGTGGATAATATAATGACCCAATCGGTTGTTTTGAGTTCTAGAGCATCTTTCCCTTATTTGATGCTTCCCATTGGTTGGTTTGATATTTTATGACTTAGGGATGGGTGGTTTGATTTTCGAGAGGTCCGGGATTGATTTGGAACACATAGTTCCTAAGTTAAGGCTTAATATTGGAAGAGTTGATCAAAGTCAATATTATGAGAAAACGACCCTAGATTGATATTTTGAGAGCTATAATAGATTCGTATAATGCTTTTGGACTTGTTCTTATGTTTGGTTCGGGTCTTGAGTGGCCCAGGGTTGGTGCACTTCTATTCATAAGTCAGAAGTTTGAACTTAAGAGAATTTAATATTCTTGATTTGATGTGAATCTTAGTTTTGATGTTATTTGTAGCGTTTTCAGCTTTTGGATAAGTTTGAATAGGGTATATGAACTTGTAGAATGATTGGACGGGGTTTTGAGAGGCTCCAGTGAGTTTCGAAATGATTGTAATCGCACATGCGTTGTTGGGGTCGCAGGTGCGAGGGTCGCACCTACAGATGATTTAGTGCACCTGCTAAGGACTTGGAAAGTACAGGTCGCATATGCGGACAGGATGTGTGCACTTGCGGCTTAGTGTCTGCACCTGCAAGGATGCTGGACAGATGGATTTAGGTTGAGGTTTACCTCATTTTCACCATTTTTGAGTTTGGAGATCAGGAAGAGGCAATTTTGGAGGAGAGTTTTAGCCCAATCTTGAGAGTAAGTAATTTTTACTTGATTTTTATCATATATCTTGATTCCCCGTGGACTTCTACACCAAAAATTCAGAACTTTAAAGTGAAATTAGGATATTTATGTACAACTTAAAAGATTATATTTTGAGATTTTGAACACCCATTTGGACTCGAAATTGGGAAAAAATATATATTTAGACTCGTAAGGTTATGGGCCAATGGGATCTATCCCTAGACTCGAATTTTGACCATGTGCGCTTGGATTTACTTTTGTTGACTTTTCAGATTTGATTTAAATTGAAGCTTTTTGATTTGAGATTGTTTCTTAAAGCATTATTTGACCTTATTAAGTATTATTTGGCTAGATTTGAGCATTGAAAGTCCCGAATAGAGGAAAACAGTATTAAAGAGTTTGAACAAGGTAAACCCAATAGGAACCAAAAAACGGGGGGTACTGCATTGGGCAGAAGATGATCCAAAAAGCGAAGGCTCACCCAGCTGAAGGAAGGAGGTGAGCTAGGCAAGAGGTAGAAGCGGTTTCGAGAGGAGATAAGTTTCTTGTCTAACCTTGTTAAGGGCAAATTTTTAACAAATTTGTCTTATGTGCTGTATGCTACGTGATTTAGGGGTGACGTATATGCGAGGTGATGAGCATATATATGTGCACTAAGGCTATACCATGTTTGGAGTAGTTTTAAACTTCTTTATGCCTTGTTTCGTTGTTTGTTCTTCCATTGATTGTATGACTATATGAGCCTGTTTTAATCATGCTAGAAATTATATTTTAGCTTATGGACATGATGGGATATATTGAGATGTTCATATACTTATTTTGGTTGTAGTCATACATTATGTCATAATTACTTATCCGCATCTTTATTTAGTATGTCCTTATGTATTTTATTTTGTTTCTTAAATATATGCATACAACCTTAGAGATGGACATGATGGTACGGATTGATATAATTATGGCACATTTGGACATTTGAGCGGATTGATATTGATGTGTCACGATGATTATTTTCATGCGGTTATTGTAATCTTAATGTATTATGGCATGATGAGTTTTTGTGCGGGGCTTGGATTTGGATCCATACCTCAAGAGTTAGGTGATTAACCATGTACATTGCGCCCTATGAGCACAGGTGATACGCGTATCGAGTTGAGCACATGGGACATGTTGGATCATGCTAGAGCACATGGGATGTGTTGGATATTGATTATGATCGAGCCTTGAGTATGCAAGATCATCCTAGACTCATATAGAAGCATAAATATAGATGCTACCGAGTGCATGTCATCTTTATATGGGGTTTAACAATTATATTGTGTTTTGACTATCTTGTTTAAGAATCATGCTTAACCTATCTCTGATTTTGCACCTAATTGTTATATATGTTATTCTTGGTTATTTCCCCATTATATCATTGTTGTTATGGACTGTCCAAGTTGAGAAAGTGAGTATCATGCTTTAATTAAAATCGTGCCACTAATTCTTCGAGATTAGACTTGACATTTACTGAGTACACTTTATATTTATACTCATACTACACATCTGCATATTTTTGTGCAGATCTTGGTACTGGACCTAGCGGTATACAGAGAAGGCCCTTAGAGGTTGTTTTGAGACTTTGTGGTGAGCTGTCTTTCTTGCTACGCAGCTTATGGAGTTCCCTTCTAATCCATTTTCATTGTTGTTTGATTCAGACAGTATTGTTATATTTTTGAGGGAGTTGTATTTTATCCTAGAAGCTCATGACTTCGTACTGTCGAGTTTTGGGAGATATTATAGTATTTTCCACTTTGATTGATGTTCTTGAGATTATTATTCTTTATTTGGATTATGATAGTAGCTTATCTTGTATTTATCATGAATTGGTTAATTTGTATGTTGGGTTATTTAGCATGTTGGGTTTAGGTATCATCGCGACCTTTGGTGGGATTTTGGGTCGTGACAATTAAACACATTATATTCTTAAACTTATGGGTGCAGACTACCATTCTTTGTGATTTTAATGAATTTTTACACATAAATTTATGTTGCGCGTCGACAGTCATGAATTCAGATGAAGCGTCGCCGCTACTATACATTCGCCCCTGGACCACTAGTGCCTCTACTTTGCTACTCCGTAGGCATAGTTTTTTACTTGGATTATGAAGACCTTAGAGATCAGTGAGAAATGTTAAATCCAAAAGTAAATTGATCTTGCTTGCTCTAAATTTTGCTATTTTTTTTTTTTTTTGGGGGGGGGGGGGGGAGGGGTGTTGTTTCTCAGTTTCGTTATGGTTTAACTATTTAATCACATCACATTGAACCAAACATTCAAAATCTAATTAAAATGTGACAATCCTAGGACAAGGTTAAACCAGAGGAGAATGTGACTCCAGCCAAGTTTGAGCCCTTCATTTTGCAATCAGGTAACGGGAGCCACGCCCACTGGTTGTCCTTTTTGTCATAGCTTAACCAAATTGTGTCCCATGTACCCTCTAGATTGGTCATCAAAATTGCCCTTGTCAACCCTTCCCCTTTTTGCATACACCCCATCATAGCACCATATGGCTTGCATATTTTATAAATTAGATCATTTGGTGCCCTTGATACAAGTTCCCAATACCTCCCATTTGTGCTCAACCCCCATAACTCTATTCCCTTTATCTTTCTAACTGTTTTATTCACATCAACAACTTTGCCTGATCTAATAGTAATCATATTTCCATCCCCGTACACGTGTAATAGATCGATGGCGTTTCCCCAATTAAATCCAACAGCTAATTGATTTTCCTCGTTCCCTCGGGTGATGAATGTTGGTCGGATGACAACTGGAGTGCTGTTGCATTGAGGTCGCACGGCTATGATGACACTTCCGTTACGTCCATTAGATGCACTTAGGAAAATAAAATCACCTTGCAAGTCTTGGGTAACCTCTCTTCCTTTCATAAATTGCCATCTCTCAACTCTTGAATCAAACTCGAATAAAGTTGGATGACTTTCATGTAACTCAGCAAACAAGAATCGAAAATGATTGGAACTAGAAGGGCAAGACAGTAATTTCATACCGGATCTTCGCCACGAGGATGTGCCACGTGGACCTAACGGACTTGGAGGGATCTTTTTCACCATCCTAGTCATAATGTCAACTGACATAACTTCCTGCCTGTTATTCAAAGCAAAGAGGAATATATTACCAGAAGCAGTCAAAAAGTAGACATCTTCACCTGGCGGAACCACTTGTTTCAACAAATCGGCGATCAATATATTAAACCACCGGTTGGAAGAATCGGCGAAGCCATAGAGCACAGCTTCACGGCGCCACCGTTTCTTGTAGAGGAACAGCCACGTGGCGGAGCTCGATTGAAGATTGTAGTCGCGAACGAAATCCCGATCAGAAATAAGAGAGGAAATGGACTTATTGACAGATTTCAGTCGGATAATCTCAGGCAAGGCTAGCTGAAGAATTATATATTGGATGAGCTCCGAGGGGAGTAAGCAAAAACTGATGGCATTTGTGGGCAAATTCCGGTGACTTTCCATCAACATTACCAAACCAACACTTAATTGTTTTCTTTGTATGTAGCTGTTGCAATGGCTTTGTTTATATTGTGACAGTGTCTTCGGCTTAGTGAAATTAATTAATCATGTAATATATTCTTTAGTGTCGTAAAATAATGATGAGTCGACGTTATAGTGGAGAAGACAAAGGAAGCGTAGGGGGCATCCTATGTGGAATTGTCGTCATAGTGGTAGAAACGAATGGTGGAGATTAATGTCATAGAATATTTAATATTTTTTTGATTAGGTAACACATAGACTAATGATGTGTATATTTAATTTCTAAGGAGTTTTCTTTCAGAAGTCAAATTCTATTGAAGAGGGTTAAATAATGCATACATCGGGTTAATGTGGACAATCCTCAATTAGACAAACCCAACTATAAACAATACATAGAATAGAACTATTATAGCGTTTTATTGCGTGGAAGGAAGAGAAGACAATAGAACAAAGCCTCAGAGCTGAATCATACCGTCTGATATAGGTCAGCGAGGGAAGTCTCAAACTTATTTTATTGGTAATAATCATTGCCATTGTCTTTCTCTTTTTTCTATTTTTTTTTTCAGTTTTGTTGCATTCCAGGTTGATTCTTTGACTTTAAAATTCTAGCATATTATTTATCATGTATGTTTGAGTGTTATCAGAAAAGCAAATTCAACAGGCATGTTAGTTGCCTTACAGAGAACTGCAATTTTCATGAGGAAAGATAGACACGAATCACTCCTCCACAGAATGCCTAATGCAGAAGTATAATTTGAAGAGTTAATAACAAAAACTTTTATTACATTTTATCTTGTTTTTATTTATATAAACTTTATTTCAAAGAAATTAAGAAATTGATGTTTATATAGAGACTGAATATTGAAAGTCAAACCTCGTAATTCAAATTCCTTCATTCTTTTTTAAGTAAATGTAGTATATATAGGCTGTTAATACTTGCATAAATTGATCGTGTACAAATACCATAAACATATTCCTAAACTATTTTTTCCTCTGGATAAATTTGGTGCCCAAACCCCTCGTACACTTTAACCGATTCACTAGGTACTAGCTAATAAGTAGTTGCTATCATTCACCAACATATGTATCAACCAATCTTTGTTCCTAACCCAATCTCGGTGACATAAAGGCGGCTTTTAAGAGGTATAAGGGTTATTTGACCTTTGGCCAAAGGCCTAGGTTTGGAATGTATCCCAGGCTTGGCGGTTCGGATAAGCCTAGGCTTAACGAGGGTTTCATGTATTAGAAATGGCCTAAGGCCCTTCGAATCCTAGTTTGATAAGCTTTTCCAATTCTAGAAGCAATTTTTTTTCAAAAAAAAAAGGGACTTTTTTTTTTTTTTTTAAAGTTGAAGTGTTTGACCAAGTTTTTGGAAGAAGAAAAAATACTTTTGAGGAAAAGCAGAAAAAAGTAATTTCTCTCCAAAAAGTACATTTTGAAAAGCATTTTTGAGAAAAATATACTTAGAAGCAATTTTTAAAAGCTTGGCCAAACACTAATTGCTGCTCAGAAGTGTTTTTCAAATTTATTAGCCAAACACAAACGTAAAAATTGCATGGGGCACCCTATTTGGGCGCCCCTTTTTAACCTGTAGCTGCTTTATTTTTGTTTGCACCCGTACCCGTTTTTTTTGTCAAAAGCCTTTTAAAAGACTATTTTGCCCTTCTTTATTAAAAGACTACTTTCTCTCCAAGTTTACGCTAGTCCTCTATGTTAAAACTGAAATTTTCTCAAAGGAAGCTAACAGTACACCTATGTTAAGGAACAATGCAAAGTCGTTAAGCACGTTTTAGGACTTTTCAGAACCAAAAATGGAGGAAAAGTTGATTTCATCACCTATAAATTCACTTTCAAAATTTTCTTTTTTTCTAGCACTACAGAAGGATGATCTTAAAAAGCCTTTGCCATTATCTCTTTATAGTGAACATGCATGGAAGAATTCACTGGAAAGAGAATCTTCATCTTTTTCATGATTGATTATACCTGTGATTGCACGTTCCCACGGTGTCGAAATATACTGCGAGCCGTTTTGTAACTGGTGAACTTCAGCTTTAGGAGCTGAAGTTTTTGTTTTTGTAACTGGTGAACTTTGTTTGTAACTGGCGAACTTCAGCTCTAGAGCTGAAGTTTTTGTTTTGTGACTGGCGAACATCATCTCTAGAGCTGAAGTTTTTGTTTGTAACTGGCGAACCTCAGCTTTAGAGCTGAAATTTTTGTTTGTAACTGGCGAACTTCAGCCTTCTTAGAGTTGAAGTTTTAACTGAATTTTCATATGATTCGAAAGTTGAAAGAATTAGATGGAAATACAGGTGCTCACTAACTTATGTAATCATCTTGGTCGGATTCCTCCAATTTGGTATACTTCTTAAATACCAAATTGATGAACTAAAAGGTTTCTATCTCCACAACCCATGTCAATTACTGGAACATTTTCACAATCAGCGACTTCAGAAAGGAGTGGCCTATCAGATTGAGGGCGAATATAACTTTGAGGGATAGTAGAGTGGCGGATTCCACTGGACAGAACTCAGCATATGAAAAAAGGGATTTTCGGAAGAGGTCTAATGGTCATATTATTACGGATTTTTTGTTAGTTGGCTACGAAATCAATAGTTTTTAAAAATAGGGTACAGGTTAAAAGGTGGCATAAATATAGGGTATGGCTGCAAATCCCCCAACACAAACTGCTTCTCACTAAAAGTACCTTTGAGAAAAAAATACTTCTCAATATAAGCTTATTTTGCAGCTTGGCCAAACATGCTATCATTCTTTAATTTGTTTTTCTTTTCTCGTCGATTTACTAGTTTCTCTATTTCCTCCTGACCAATTTGAAAATAAAATGAGTCATGTTAAGTGTTCATATTTTACCTAATACACGTACATCCTGTCCACTTACTATACCTTCTTTTTAATTAAAAGGCTTAAAAGATTAAACTTAAAAAGTACTACATCCATCCCGGATTAAATTTCCACCTTTTGCATTTTATTTCATCAAATAAAATATAAATTTCCAGCTCCTACCTTAAGGTCCAGTAAATTGGTAAGTTTCTTTATCCTTGGGTTAAACATTTGTCAAAAGAAGTTTAGCAGGAGCAAAATCAAGAATTTCAAAACATCTGAGCTGAGCTAAACGTTTTCAAGAAAAGTTTAGGACAGTCAGCCCGAGAAATTTTACACAACAACCGCTACTAGATGTATTAGGCTATTTACTTGCTTAAACAAATCACTTATCTCCAACAACTCCTCCAACTTTGTCTCTCTCCCCATCACTCTCCCCCTTCTCTTTTACTTCTGTAACTCTCTCTCTCCAAACTCTCTTCTGCTACTATTTCCTCTCTTCCATCTTAATATTTTCCCCCCAACACCCCGAGATACCCTAGCTCCCTCTAACCAAAAACGCCACCTTACAATTCATTTTTCAGAAAAGTTCTGGCACAAATACAGCACGCAATACTAACACATATTGGAGGGGGGCCATTCTCTATTGTTATCTTTCCCCCCTTATCTCCTTCTGAAAATGAATAACTTTAGCAAACATTCGCTCAAAAGGAAAAACAATAAATACCAATTACCTCTTCTATAGAAGCAACACCAGCCATTCACCAACACAAAACCAACCCTTCACCACAGAGATATTCTACTCTCAAATTAACACCAACATTGTCCTTGCTGAGGGGTTCTACTTTTCTTTTCTTTTTTCTGCTCAAGCTATGCTCATTGAGGAACTGCTCTAAAAGACCAACAACGCTTGAGACATGCAAAATTCTTAAAAATGCTCAACATAAGCTAAGGTTAATGCATTCAGTATAAGAGTGCATGATATGTCATTCTTTGCTGATTTTTTTCCAAACAACAAAGTTAACGGTCCAATCTTGAGAAAGAGAGACCCTTCTCTGCAGACTTAGCTCATTTCCTTTCAGATTTGGTCTCCTTGAGGAGAAAATTGTTGAATAATACTTTATGCCTGGTTAAGATTACAAAGGGCGGGTAAAGCAAGTTGACAAAATTAGGGAGAATGTAAAAGGACAGAGAGAGAGAATATGGGCCCATAGTCCACTTTCACATAATAAGTTCCTCAAACAAGTATTCCTAATTATATCTCACACATGATAAAATTTCTCAGTCAGCCTAAAGGAAGCAACAACTGGTAGACCAATGCTTCAGCTGAATATATTAGGATACTAGAGACGTGGAATAGAGCTACGGAAAGTATTAACGCAACAAAAAGATTTGATAATTAACTCAAATGCTCCAGAGGAGGTCGTTAACATGGACTAGATAATAAGCCATCTAATATAGTTCCCTCTCCGGGTGACTGATCAGATTGTTGCTTGGTATAGGAATCAAGTAGTTTGACTCATTATCAGTTTTTTTTCTTAGTTAATGAATTCAACCATCACAGCATGACATTTCTTTAAGATATGTCAGAACAAAGTTGAAGATGCAAAGGTTATCTAATTGTGGAGAAAAACAAAACATACATTTCTCTAGGACCTTTGTTAAACTGGACACCGCCAGTTTAAAACAAGAGATAGATGGAATGAAATCAACACGATAGCATGCCAAAAGAAAGGGTGCAAAAACTCACAAATAGTAGTCCAATGATTACTAGTCGTTAATGATAACAAGGCCAATCTAAAAAGCATCTAGCAAAAGTTTGTAAAGACTAGAATAAGATCAAAGTATCGGTAAATAACGCAGTGGGAGGACTAACAATAGCCTCATCAGCAATAGGCACAAATGCCAAAAAGCTTATAGACCAGAAATCTTACCGGATATTCCTTTCTCTTCATCACTATCTCCATAGTTGTGGTGGTCATTCTTATTGTCCTGCTTAGACACAGCAGAATCCCGTTGTGGTGGAGTGGTACTAACACCAGTTACAGATTGCTGATAAAGAACACCTCCAGCAATAGTAAACAACAAGCACATCAAACCAAACGGACTAGCATGCTTATCCCAAATGAGAACATTAATGGCAACTGTCAAGAACTTATTCACCACCCCGGTTACTGTAAAAGCAGTAGCGGAGATTGCTTTCCTTGCAGCAAATCCAAAGAAACTGATGAGCAGTCCAAACACACAGGATAATGAGACTGCAACGAAGGCAACAGGGTTAAACAATGTCCCTCCATTTGATCCCATAGCAATGAACACGTCAACATACTCCCCAGTAATAATCCAAAATAAAGGAGCCATCATCAATGACAACAAATTGTTGTAGAACACGAAGCCCCAAGTATTCAGCCCCAGATTGGTTACCATATGCTTAATATAGACCATCTCGGTTGTAATGGTTACCAAGTACGCAAACGCCCAAGAATAAGCAGTCAGAGTAAAACCTGAATCTGTAGCAACATACCCAACAGCACCTCCCAAAATGACCACCAAAGATAGAAACGTCAACTTTGAAGGGCATGGTTGCTCTCTAAAAGCTGTATCAGCAACAGCAACAAGCAGAGGCGTACAGGATCTAAAGACAATGAAAGTATCCACATTGGCATGGCGCAAAAGATTGGTGTTGGTGAATATTGCCAGGTAAAAAACAAGGGCAGCAGGCAAGAATTTCTTGGCATTCTCCAACGTGAACGGATCATGATGCAACAGCCCAAATTTTCCTAAAAGCCAAACCCCTAAAGCTGAAGTTAGGTATTGCAATGCAGTAAGAAGACCTGGGTAGTTGAAGTTGGTTATAGCAAACTTGTTAATCACAGCAAGCAAGCTGGAACAGAGGGCATATCCAACCACAAGACTGCTGGTAGCATAATATTGCTTCGACGCATCAAATCTGATTGCAGACATTGTATTCACAAGAGCTGTTAAAGGGGTTTATTCTCGTCTGGACCTCAATACAGTGCTTGCATATAAGCAATAGAATAAACGCCCAAAGTTGAGCTGGAAATGCAAATCATATTTGTTTCTTAATGTGAGTGTATTTATCAAGGATTTTTATGCACTAAAACATGAAAATTCAAGAAAGAAGAAAACAGAAAGGACAAACCATAAAAGGAAAGTACAAATTGGGGACCGAGATCGATGAATCTTGAAATGAAACCTATTAATAAGTGAGATATGAATAAAAGAAAAGATCTGATACCGAAACCCAATTCAAGATGGAACAATGAACCTAATCAATAAGCAAAAAAAAAAGGGCAGAAAATAAATGTGAATAGAGATCTCGGAAAAAAGGAACCTGTTTTGCTCCACGTGAATGATCTGAAAAACACTGAGCAGAACTTTCAATGAAAAGATGGATAAATAAAGCTAAAAATGAGAAGGGGAAGAAGAGAAGAACGGGTCCCTGAATAGGGCAGAGAGGTGTGGGTTTTGGGTTGTAGTACCGTACAGTATCAATCTGAATCGGGATTATTGGAGGAAAATAAAGAACAAAATTGCTTTAAATGATAGACCAATGTTTTTTACATGGTAGTCCTTTTACCCACTTCTTGCACCCACTGCAAATTAGTGTGTTCACAAAGTAATTGGATCATCTATCGAGTACACGCATCCAAATAGGTTAGCACGAGCAGGATAAGTTCGCACTTATTATTATTCATTACAACTTGAATGTACATTGAGCATGTTTAGTAATGTAATCACACTCATATTTCACTCCTGCCATTGGGATTTTTGGAAGTTATTCTAGTATATGTCTGCCATTGGGATGTTTTGTATGTGTTCTGCACCCACATGTCTTGGCTAAGTATTTGGGAGGATAAAATTATTTTATTTTATTTTATTTTTATGGAAAATATTTTTTTTAGAAATTGATGTGTTTGTTCAAGACGGAAAATTGCTTTTGAGCATTAACAGAAGTAGTTTTTTTACTTTTTGGAAAAAGTTATAAACTTTATGTTTGAGAGAAAAAAGTATATATTTTTTAATGTAATGATTGTTGATCACATTATCTACTTATTCAATAAAGAAAGAAACCCTGCCCTACTGAAGTCAGGTATTTTCCTATACATATGGAGTATTTCCCTATTTATAATTTGTAGATGGGTGTTTTTATTTTGAATTTCTATATTCTACTATATTACAAGTGCGAGTACATCAGGTGACAACATGTCTGCTTGCCGATGGGGGCATTTTATCCCTTACAGCTCTTGTGCTATCCAAATTTCTATTGTGTCCATGTACTAGCTGACCATGTACTAGCTGACTTGAGTTGTTTAGAGAAAGACTACATAGGTAATTTCGCAAGCCACTCTGACTCCAACCGCTTAAATCTCTACTTTACCAAAATTTTCTCCGCATCTTCCTCTTCGCTTTCTCAAGATTCCCTTCGCTTCTCCGCTGAATTTTTATTTTTTTGCAGGTTGCGCATCAATTTCTACTATATATTGACAAGAGATTGTGGTTTTTGCTGAGTTTTTGCAGTTCTATATTTGCCCTGTCAAGATAATCACAGAGTTGCAAGGTTAGTTTTTCTCTTCTATTTCTTTTTCTTCAACTGTTGTTGGGTTTGGACTGTTTCCTCCAGGATCCAGCCAAATTGTTTCAATTTAGCAGTTTAGGCTCGATTTATTTTTGCAATTTATATAATATATGTGTGTTTGTCGAAGCTAAATTTTCAGTGTATTTTTTGTTTTTGAAATAGAAATACCAGAATCTTTTTTTGGCATTTTCTTCTTGGAAAATATTCAACTGCTTATATATCCTTGTCCATTTCATTGTAAGTTCTTCAACTAATTCGTGCTTACGTTTTGTGATCAAAGTTTGATTGTTCAACACCTCAGTGAGAAGTTGTTGTTTGAATTTAAATATTGTGAAAAGTTTATTTGTTGGTATTGAAGCACAATGCTTTTTAATACTTTTATTTTAGTTGGGGTTGATGATAACATCAAGTGATCTACAAGCCTTTCTTGGTTTATACTTGCTACTTGTTTCAAAATGTTCATAGTTTGGCTTTGAGATATGATTGATTTGCTCTATTGTTTTGTCTCTTCAATTGTAGAATTTGCTTAGCTTTGGTGTTTCGTCGGACATAAAGTTGGTGCTATATAATATAATGGATAGTGGAGGTTGGGAATATTTTCATTTGCAGAAATATAATTTTTAGTTCTAGACAACCAAATACAATGAATTTTCAAAGGAAAATTATTTTAAATCATCCCAAATAAGGCCAAGTATTTTATGTTTTACAATCAGATTTGTTTTTGTATCACTGAGTATCCCACTGTATTGGTCCATTTGTCATATGAAATGTTATTTGTATTAAAATGTCCATAAAAAATGGATTGAAGAATCCATCTTTTAGCTTTTGATGGCTGAAATTACTTTGCTTTAGCACATTTTATCAAAAATTCATATCAGCATTTTGCACCTCGCCGTATGTACCTCCACAAAAAGTAAGTGATGAATTGATGGTACAACGAAGATTCTTTCTGTTGTTGAGAAGTTAGCTTAGTGAAGACATACACCTATTTTTTGTTTTAGTATGTTTTGTTTATTATCACCATAATGAGTGTTGATATTCATTGCTTTGTACTGCAAATATTTTATTCCTAAGTTTTAATTTGGTATATGTGAAACGTATGCAGACGAAATTCTGAGATATCATATTTTAAAAAACATGCGGATTCAACATGTTTAACATGCTGGAACTAAACTTAGTGCAGCGCCGAATGACATACCTTCATTCTTCATTCTAGAATGCAGAATCTAACCACTAATTCCACTGAAGTATCAGCTTGCTACTAATATAATGGAGAGTTAGCTAAGCAGAGAGCAGCTCTAACAAGAGCTTCATCTTCTACTTTGGGAATATGTTTGTGCACTAAGATTTTGTTACCTTTGAATAAAATATGTGGTATTTCAGCATTTACATATTTCGTATGGTCATAACTCGCTCTTAAGTTTTAGTAAATGTGTCCATAATTAATGATTCCACCGTTTTTGATAACAGCAAAGATCTACGTGATCACTATTCCGTTTTTGAATTTTGTAAGTGTGAAAGTATGGTGTTCAAAGTTGTAGAATCTTTAAACACCTAGACTTATACGATAATTCGTTTTATCTTATGATCTACATCAGGAACGTGTTGTGACCAATATAATATTTTGCGTAACGGCAGAAGCAAAGGTTGTTCCCATCTAGCTTTAAAGTCATTTCAGCCAGTACTTTTCCTGGGTTGACCTTTTTTGGCTTTGCTAAATATAAAATATGCAGGTCGTACATCTAAAAAAATGTGTCTCTGGAACACTAATGACTTTCCTAGTAGCCTTTTTAGACTCAAAACTGTATCAAATTATATATTTTGTAGAGCCAAAAGATTTCAATATGAATCACCGGGATTTTGCTGTGACGATGGATCAGTAAAATTGATTCACTATGGATTGCCTCCCGAATTGCTAAATTTTTATTTAGGAAACTCTAAGGAGTTCAAACGTTTTCGCACTTATGTTAGATTGTATAACAATATATTCGCATTTACTTCAATTGGAGTAAATTAAGACATAGATTTAGCAAAATGAAATTATGGTATTTATACGTTTAGATTTCAAGGAAAAATGTATCATTTCATAAATCACCTCGTGCCTTCGAGTCAACCAGAAAAAATTCTACAGCTGTATTTCTATGATACTGATAATGAACTAGCAAATCGAATGGCATTCTCTGACAAGCGTAATGAATCGGTTATCAGGACTTTGATGGACACATTAAAAGTTAATCCATACTCTATCTTTTTGAAATCTTTAACAGATATCCAGAATTATCAAACTTCTACATTGCGCTTAAGTCCGACTCTAGTTTAGATCAAAGAACATATAACTTACCAACATCATCTAAAGTAGCAGCAATATGGATAGAAGATGAAAGTAATTCCAGTATTTCTCTACCACATATTCGAATTTATACACATAGTAGCAAGACCCAACTGGTAAATTACTACTATGGTTGTTATGATCCATAATAGTATCCATTACTATTTCCTTATGGACAGAACATATGGAATTGTGGTATTAAATAGATTATTCAAACGAATAATACTATTAGAAGTTGAACTTATTGTGAAAATGAACAACTACCAAGTGTAGAAAACATGTGTTTAGTCGACATTGTATACGGTCAAAACCGGGTTCGTCCATTTTTTGACCAATCGAGGCTGAAACATAGCAGGTCAAAGCTCGATCTCGGGTTATATCTAACCAAGGCGCAAAATTAGATCGTCGAGCCTGTGACTTAAAGACCGAGCAAGGTCGAGACCAAGAAAGATCGAAGGAAACTTACCCAGCTAAATAATGAAAAGCTGAAATATCCGCAATCAGTCGACGATCACGGAGAAAATCTCGGCACGTATCAAGAAGAGGCCAATTAATTAGCAAATCACAAGATCTTTTACCTTGTATAGAATTGTACCAAAAGTAGAACACCCCTATTATATGAAGGGGGTTCTGCTCATTTGTAGGACACATTGTAACACGCCAAAAGAAAGCATATACTGATCATTTCTAGTTCCTATCATCTTGTTGTTCAGTTCTAACACTAGTTGAGATATTTCTTGGCTCGAGGGTGATCAAACTCAGAAGCTAAGGCTGTTCAATTTTGTAGTTTGCATTTATTTTATTATCGTTAATTTCAATATTAATCTGTCTTCTTAATTATGTCACATATTCTTAAAACCGCGTACAAATTTAATTATTATCCAATTTTAAGGGTAAACAGTTTGGCGCCCACTGTGTGGCTAAGGAAAATAGTGATTACCTGGTACAAACATTCATAACACACACTATTTTACACTTGTTGTTTGATATATCTTTGATTCCACGACCAAAATGTCAAACTCTCAGTCAGCACCTCTACACGTTAACAATGATTTCGGCCACTACGGTGAAATGATAACATAGCACCAGGGAACGATGTGCCCCCGGTTGGCCTCGATGGAGTTCCGGTTGTAGATCCAATCGACGTCAGCTCACATGTAGCCATCAACACAAATTTGGCCGTTGATCCCGAAGGCAGCTTCCGTGGGGATGTTTGATCAGTCTCTCAAGGCACACATGGCGGCAAAGATGGCGGGACCAGCCTGCGGGTGATCTTCAAACTGTTGCAGGCTCAGCAGGCAGCGATATCCTAGCTCCAAAACAAGAATCACCCACTGAGTAGGGTCGAGCTCGAGCTGTCCCAGGAAGTTGTACATAGGGTCGAATCGGTTTTAAGTAAATCGAACGAGAAAGAATCGGAGACCAATCCTGCAATCATGAAGATGTTCGAAGAATTGGCAAAACAAACTGAGTCGGGGGGAAAAGAATATCGAGGCAAACGACAAAAATATGGAAACTTACAACTCCAGGTTCGATCAAATCCCGGAGGCACCGCCGATATTGAAGGGTCTGGACTCCAACAAATTTGTGCAAAAACCTTGCCCCTCGAGCGCGGCTCCTAAGCCGATCCCCAAGAAGTTCTGCATGCCCGAGATTCCTAAATACAATGGAATGATCAATTCGAACGAGCACATCACCTCTTACACATATGCTATCAAAGGGAATGATCTAGAGGATGATGAGATCGAATATGTCTTGCTAAAGAAATTTGGAGAGACCCTATCAAAGGGAGCTATAATATGGTACCATAATTTACCACCTAACTCTATTGACTCATTTGATATGCTTGCAGATTCTTTCGTAAAGGCACACGCTGGGGCCATCAACATCGAAACCAGGAAGTCGGACCTTTTCAAGGTAAGGTAAAAGGACAACGAAATGCTCAGAGAATTCGTGTCTCAATTCCAAATGGAACGGATGGACTCGCCACCGGTCGTTGATAATTAGGTTGTTCAAGATTTCACCCAAGGACTCAATGTTCGAAGGTCAGTGGCTTCACAATTGTTGAAGCAGAATTTGATAGAATAGTTATGTGCATAATCGGTATCAATCAAAGATCTGGGTCGAAGATGATCAACTTGGGACCCTTTCGGGTTTGTTTATCCTATCAGACCCGTCCATAGGATCAAGAGGGATATTGACCGAGAACCAAGGTTGAACAGAGATCGATATCAACCGTGTAATGAAGAACGTAGCAGCAGTGGATCCGGGCAAAGATCTGCACGAAATGAAAGGAGAAGTGATCGAGGCCAAAGCTCTCGAGGGCTCATGAGCAAGAATGACTTTGACAGACCTCTCTCTCTCTCCTGATCTCGTCTGTCCTCTCGCTCCCGGTCCTACATGCCCTCTAACTGGCGAGCGATCCCGACCACCTGCTGAAATGAAACATCTGACTCCAACTCTCGAGCTATGCTGAACCGAATATCATGGCTGAGCCCCTCAATGAATCCACAGACTCGCTCTCTAACTGTAGCGACCAAGGCAGGTGCATGTCTGGCCAAATCGTTGAATCTGACGGCATAATCTAATACTGACACGGTGTCCTGACGCGGCTGCTCAAACTTCACGCGCCATGCATCCCGAAGTGACTGAGGTACAAACTCTCTCAAAACATCTCAGAAAACTGAACCCATGTAAGTGAAGCTGCATCGGCTGGCTACCCAACTCATATGCCCGCCACCACTGATAAGCCGCTCCCTTAAGCTGGAACGTAGTAATAGCAACCCCACTTGTCTTAACAATACCCATAGTATGGAGAATGCGATGACGCTCCTCAATAAATCTCGTGCGCTCTTTGAAGCCCAACCACTGAATGTAGGAGGGTCATAGTCCTTGATCTTTGCAAATCTAAATTGCCTTTCCTCAAATGCTGCTGCCCTGACTATGAGTTGAACTGGGACCACAGGCTGTGTCGCCCTAACACCTGGAACCTGACGAACGTGAACTCGCTGCTCTGGACACCTGCTCCAAGAGCAACATCATCGATAACGACAGCTCGTGTCCTCACTGTCGGTGAGAGAATGGAAGGATAAAAGTTCAAACTTCGAGATCAATAAGCTCGCATGATAGGAATGAAGGAAGTGAGATTAGCCTAATAGTTCCATAGCCTCTCAAAGATAAGTACAGACGTCTCCGTACCGATCCGCAAGACTCTACTAAACTCGCTTCTGACTCGTAGCACCTATGAACCTAGAGCTCTGATACCAACTTGTCACGACCCAACTTTCCCTCCGTTTGGGTATCATGATGGCACCTAGTCTTATAGACTAGGTAAGCCTAACTCATACTGATATACCACAATAATAAATGGAATTTAACAGTCTTGAAGCAACAATCTTTGTAAAATTTGTAACTCCCAAAATCCGGTAGTACAAGTCATAAGCTCTACAGAGTTTCTCTATAACTTCTAAACACAATCGAATGGAAATAAGTACAACAGTGTGAATATAAAATAGGAAGGTGACTCCGAAGCCTGCGAACGCAGAAGCAGGGATACCTTGAGTCTCCTCGACAAGAGTCTGCACAGCTACTAGCGAACAATACGTGGATCTGCACAAAACAAATGTGTAGAAGTGTAGTATAAGCATACCACAGCGGTGCCCAGTAAGGATCAAGACTAACGTCGGTGGAGTAGTGACGAGGAACAGTCAAGACACCTGGTCTAATATAAAGAGCATGATATTTATATAGAGACTACGCCATACGGCTAATAATACAGTAGTTGCAATAAGGAAAGGAAACAGCAAGTACTCAGCGGAACACCATAAGGAAAACACGAAAAGGTAAGCGAGAATACAACCCAAATCCGAAATCACAAATACAGTAAAGAAAAGTTATAACTCAGCAACTCTGATAGTTTTCACCTTAAGTCTTAACCAGCAAGCGTCAATCAAATAGCCAAACCTTTCAAGTGATAAATATGTTTCGAAATATACTTCCTTCAACTAAATGTTCTTTTCAAAAAGAGTTCTTTCAAAATAAATGCTTTTCGAATATAATCTTTTCAAACAAATATTCATCGAATATAAGTTACCGGGTGACATTTCAAAATAGTTAATTAAAATAAGTACCTTCGAATATAATCTTTTCAAATAGATAACCTTCGAATATAAGCCACTCGGTGACACCTCATCTCATAATCGTACAATACGGGTCTCAATACCTGAACCCTAACACTTGGCATCCTGTGCTCTCATCACACCTCCTAATCATACTGACAACTCACGTGCCCAAAAGAGTCATTCTCACATGGAAGGAAAATAAACAAGGGTGTGCGTCTATTTAAAAATCTCAAGGATCCTCCTATCCGATAAGGGTTCTTAGCCACGTGTATGGTTGTGCAAGTGTCCTATCATAGTTCATACCAGCTAGTAAGCCTAAGGACAGAAACGGAAAGCACATATACTATTTACACAGGGATATGATCCAGGAAGACAACAACTCAGAACACAGAGATAGCAACAGGGGATCTCCCAGGATAACGTCCCGTAGTCCCAAACATAAATGTGCACAGGATCTCCCGGGATATCGTCCCGTAGACCAAATCGTAAATATGCCGGGAAATCTCCCAAAATACCAATCTGCAGTCCCAAAGTAAATATCCAGTACATGGGGATCTCCCGGGATATCGTCCTGTAGTCCCAATTATAAAGGTGCAGAGGGATCTCCCGGAATACCGATTCGTAGTCCCAAAGTAAATATCCAGTATAGGGGGATCTCCCAGGATATCGTCCTGTAGTCCCAATTATAAAGGTGCAAGGGAATCTCCCGGAGTATCGATCTGTAGTCCCAAAGTAAATACACAACAGCAACAATGGCAATAATACAAAGTACGACAAGCAAGTCAACTCAAGAACTGTAAATCACGAAGAAACGGTAGGACCAGCTCACAAGGAATAACCACAGAAAAGAATGTTGGCATAAAGTGAACAGTTCAACAAAGGGAAAACTAACATGTAGCAACGATCCCACAATACACAAGTCAACAACAAGGGAATCAACACGAGTCAAGTAGTCCCAAATAAAGGCAATAAGAGTGAATCATAAAGCAATTAATTCCAATTAAGCATGTAGAGGTGAAACTAGTAAATAGGAAACTCAGTCATGTCAAGAACACATTCATACACAGTTAATATAAAGACCTAAGAACCCTAAAGGCCAATTATCCACAAATAAGCCCAAGCACGCACTCGTCACCTCGCGTACACGGACTACAATCAACATAGAAGACCCAAATCCTAAGGGGAAGTCCCCCACACAAGGTTAGGCAAGATACTTACCTCGACTTGCTCCAATTTAATCCACTAGCAGGCTTTTTTCCTCGATTATCTAATTCTGAATGGCTCGAATCTAGCCAAAATAATTCGATACAGTCAACAAAATTTATAGAATCAATTTCATAAGAAAATACTACATTTTTCAATAAAACCCCAAAATTAATTCAAAATTAACCCATGGGGACCACGTCTCGAAATCCGATGAAAGTCACGGAATATGAAAGCCCATCCAATCACGAGTCTAACCATACCAAAATTACTAAATCTGGTAACAATTCGAACCCCAAATCCTCAAATCTATCCTAGAGGGTTTTCAAACTTTCCAACTTAAATCACAGTTAAATGCTAAAATTAGTAATAGATTCGGGTAATCTAACCAAAATTGAGTTAAGAACACTTACCCGTTGTTTTCTCTGAAAATCCCTCGAAAAATCGCCCCACCCGAGCTTCCTTGGTCCAAAAAAGGAAGAATGGGACGAATTTCGACTTTATTCTGCTGCCCAGGGGTTTGTTCTTCGCGTTCGCGACCCTGCACTCGCGTTCTCGATGAACAAATTCTTCATCAGCGATTTCCAAACTCATCCAGACAGCCTTTAGTATAGTCATAACTTTTTGCACACAACTCCAAATGACAAATGGTTTGATGTTCTGAAAACTAGACACCAAGGGATATAGTTTCATAGGTTTCTCATTTCCTGAGCCATTATATATTGTGAGATATAAGCTTCCGAAGTCAACCCTGTGCAGCAGAGAATTTCAAACTCTCCCCAGACAGCCTGTAGTGTAACTGCCATAACTTTTTGTACACAAATCTAAATTCCAATTAACTTAAGTTTTTGAAAACTAGACACAAAGGGCTACAACTTTTATTTTTGGATCATCTCCAAATTCCTTATAGATTGTGAGATATGAGTCTCTGAAGTCAGATCTGAGCAACCGAGATTTCCTTCTTCACGAACTTCCAGAAGCCAAATTGTTCTTCGTGAACGCGAGAGGCTACTTCCGAACGCGAATAACAACATCAAATGTCAGAAAATCAGCTTCCAAAGTAGCCCAAAATGATCCGAAACACACTCCGAAACACACCCGAGTCCCCGGGGACCCCAACCAAATATACCAACAAGTCCTAAGAAATGATACAGACTTGATCGAAACTTCAAATCACATCAAACAATGCTAAAACCGCGAATCACATCCCAATTCAAGCTTAATGAAACTAAGAACTTCCAACTTCTATATTCGATGCCGAAACCTATCAAATCATGTCCGATTGACCTCAAATTTTGCACACAAGTCATAATACATAACGGAGCTAGGAAAATTTTCAGAACTGGATTCCGACCCTGATATCAAAAAGTCAAGTCCCCGGTCAAACTTCCAAACTTAAATTTCTTATTTTCCCATTTCAAGCCTAATTTAGCTACGGACCTCGAAACAAATATCCGGACACATCCCTAAACCCGAAATTACCATACGCAGCTATTGGAATCATCAAAAAATCATTCCGGGGTCGTTTACACATATTTCACCTTCCGATCAAGTTATTCAACTTAAGCTTTCTTCTTGGAGACTAAGTGTCTAAATTCATTTCAATACCTCACCGGACCCGAACCAATTACCCCGGCAAGTCACACAACAACTGTAAAGCATGAATTTAGCAGTAAATAGGGAAACGGGATTGTATTATTCAAAACGACCGGCAGGGTCGTTACATCTTCCCCCTCTAAAACAAACGTTCGTCCTCGAACGTGCCAAGATTCGCCTCGAAGCACTCAAATCACTGAATGCGCACTTCCAACATACACCCGCGGGTGATCCCACGTCACCCCAATCAACATAAGCTTGACGACACCCTCTCAACTGAAATTTAGCCTTTTTTAAATACCAATAAGCCTTAGAGCCAAATTTCTCACCTTCCATTCATTTCCAAAAGACCCGATTCTAAATCCATATTCAGTATCAGTCTTAACTAGCTACAACCACTATGCCTACAACCACATAGTACGAGAACATAACCTACACACCACACATAGGCCTATAATAACATTCATGATCACAATACCTACCATAAATCAAATCTTGCACCGGTCACTAGCCTCATATCCAATAGGACTTTGTTTCAAACCTCCATAACACTGACAATGAGGCAAGAAACACGAAGGCCTCATAACCAAACACCCGAACCAACAAGTCACAACTAACACCACCAGGCACACACGCCGCAAGCTTTAACTAAAAAGCACAAAACGAAAATGATTGAATATGAAAAGAGAAACACATAGGAGAAATATCAAACAAGCCCGACAGGTACAACTCTCTATCAGTACCAACTTACAAAATAACATAACAAGAAAAGAATTAAAGCATATGAACAATTCAAAAGGATCTCATACTGGTATAACTTCCACCGCGGTACACATCCCGATTCAAACATATCAAATCACATGAAATCACGAGGGTCTTACCCTCAACTCTGAATAACAAGTAGGATATATATCAAACCAGCTGGAAACTTTCACTAGACCAATTTCCGTCACAAATTACAATAAGTACTGGCTCCCATACCGGTGGAGCATAAAAATCACAGCTCCTAGCCAAAATACTCAGAAATCACATCAAGCCTACCGAAATGGACAATAGAAATTTACTACTAGTCTTATAACTCTCAATAATAAATAAAAATAGACGATAGACACGTCTATCACTCATAGAACCTCCCAACAAGGTAACACATAAACAGAGTTCAAATCATGAAACGCACCCATAAGTGGAGCAACAAATAGGGGAACTCACCCCGATAAGCAAAATTGAAATGAACTACGGATGGTGCTCCTCTATAACAAATCAAAATCATACCTAAATTACATCATCTGGTGCAACGGCCTTAAGCCTACTATATAAAACACATCAACGGGCCGGGCCTCCCCTTCTTGGGCACCCTCTACTCACCTGAATACCTTGTTGTGACACATCTGCCCAAAATCTGGGGAAATATCTCACCATGTGACTAGTTTCTCCACACTTAAAGCAACCCCTCTACTGACGTGGCTGTGGGAACTGTGCGGTATGGGTACTCTGAGACCCATGAACACCTGAATCACTGTGTGAAGCCTGAAGCGCAAACTGAGCTGGCTGACCCACGAAACCTCCACCATGTCGCACCCTGCCTCTAGAATAAGGGCCATCAGATCTCTCTGGTCTACGAGGCCTCCTCGCCTCCCTGTACTCTCTCTCTCCTGATCTCGTCTGTCCTCTCGCTCCCGGTCCCACATGCCCTCTAACCAGCGAGCGATCCCTACCACCTACTAAAAAGAAACATCTAACTCCAACTCTCAAGCCATGATGAACCGAATATCATGGCTGAGCGCCTCAATGAATCAACGGACTCGCTTTCTAACTGTAGCGACCAAGGCAGGTGCATGTCTGGACAAATTGCTGAATCTGACGGCACAATCTAATACTGACACAATGCCCTGAAGCGGCTGCTCAAACTCCACGCGCCATGCATCCTGAAGTGACTGAGGTACAAACTCTCTCAAAACATCTCTGAAAACTGAACCCGTGTAAGTTAAGCTGCATCAGCTGGCTACCCAACTCATATGCCCGCCACCACTGATAAGCCGCTCCCTTAAGCTGGAACGTAGTAATAGCAACCCCACTCGTCTCAACAATACCCATAGTACGATGCGATGGCATTCCTCAATAAACCTCATGCGCTCTCTGAAGCCCAACCACTCAATGTAGGAGGGTCATAGTCCTTGAACCTTGCAAATCTAAATTGCCCTTCCTCAAATGCTACTGCCCTGACTATGAGCTGAACTTGTACAACAGGCTGTGTCGCCCTAACACCTAGAACCTGACCAACGTGAACTCGCTGCTGTGGAATATGGTCTAGCTGCAGCACGTACTCCTCCTCGGCCTCTGCCTCTGTCTCTAGAAACACCTGCTCCGGGAGCAACATCATCGATAACGGCAGCTCGTGTCCTCACCGTCGGTGAGAGAATGGAAGGATAAAAGTTCAAACTTCGAGATCAATAAGCTCACACAATAAGAATAAAGGAAGTGAGATTGTCCTAATAGTTTCATAGCCTCTTGAAGATAAGTACAGACGTCTCCGTACCGATGCACAAGAGTCTACTAAACTCGCTTATGACTCGTAGCACCTATGAACCTAGAGCTCTGATACCAACTTGTCACGACCCAACTTTCCCTCCGTTTGGGTATCGTGATGGCACCTAGACTTAGGGACTAGGTAAGCGTATCTCATATTGATATACCACAATAATAAATGGAATTTAACAGTCTTGAAGCATCAATCTCTACGAAACTTATAATTCCCAAAACCCGGTAGTACAAGTCATAAGCTCTATAGAGTTTCGCTATAACTTCTAAACACAATCGTATGGAAATAAGTACAAAAGTGCGAATATAAAATAGGAAGGTGGCCTTGAAGCCTACGAATGCAGAATCAGGGCTACCTTAAGTCTCCTCGACAAGAATCCGCACAACTACTTAGGAACAATACCTGGATCTGCACAAAAAAATATGCAGTAGTGTAGTATAAGCACACCACAGCGTTGCCTAGTAAGTATCAAGACTAACCTCGGTGGATTTGTGATGAGGAACAGCCAAGACACCTACTGGTCTAATAAACAGAACATGATATTTATCTAGAGACTACGCGATATATCTAACAATACAGTAATTGCAGTAGGGAAAGGAAACAACAAGTACTCAGCGAAATACCATAAGGAAAACACGAAAATGTAAGCGAGAATACAACCCAAATTCGAAATCACAAATACAGTAAAGACAAGTCATAACTCAACAACACCGATAGTTTTCACCTTAAGTCTTAACCAGCAAGCGTCAATCAAATAGTCAAACCTTTCTGTCACGCCCCAAAACCGAGGGACATGACCGGCACTTGACCGGGTAGCCCCAGTCAAGTGGACTTGGGTGCCTTTCCTATCCCACGTGTTACCCCGTGTTTTCATTACTCATTAATCAAAGGAGATAGCCATTTATGATTTAAACACCTTTTTACGAAATATACATAACATACATGGTTACTTAGCGTGGTTTACAAGTTACGCTGCCCAAATACAAGATACATAAGTACATAACCCACACTCCCTATCTACGGAGCCTCTAAGGATACAAAAGAGTTTTACAATACTTGGCGGTAACAAGGCTCCGGCTATACCTTACACAAATACCAAAAATAAGACTCCGGGAAGAAAAGCGGCATGAGCCACGCAGGGCCCCGAAAGGAAGGGGGCTCACCTATATAGCTAACAGAAAGATGGAGGAGTGCTACTGTTGGTGGACTGGAGTACCTGCTATAGAACCACCTACAATCATAAAACGAATGTAGCGCCCCCGACAAAAGGGACGTTAGTACATTTGAATTGTACTGGTATGTATGAACAAACTTTACCCCAAGTAAAATCAAACAATACACAAGTAACAAACAGTAATAGAATCAACGATCAAATGCACATGAAAGAAACAACCAAAGCCAAACAAGTTTCACAATCTCTCCTTTTCCCCTTTCAACATTATCTCATCACATCAATGATTCCACAACTTTCACATATTTTTATTTCAATAGTGATTTCGATCACTTTTCCACCCTTATTAGCTCGGCTACCCTTATTACCTCGGACACCCTTATCACCAGAACCTACACCTTATTACTTCCTGTTGCGGCGCGCAAACCGATCCCACCGAACAATCATATTTCACACAACGACAAATCACATTTCACACGACAACACAACAAATCACAAAGAATTTTCATAACCATCAATACCATTTCCATCATATACAACAACCTGCACACAATTTAAGTCACAACGATAATTGCCCACGACAAGTCCCATACAATATTACCACAGTTGTTTCAATTGCATCAATCACAACTTCTTTTCATCATTTATTTCACAGCCCTTACCACATAATCACATTCACACAATAACAATAGTTCACAGTTCAATCACATGGCTTCAGGCCATCCCGAATATCATTTCACAGCAACAATAACAATTTAAGTCACAAGAATTCATGAAATAGGCCATCTTGCCCTAACACCCGTGAAGCAAACGAAATTCACAAATAGTCCACGTAAGAAACGCATACCAATTACTCGTACATCAAACAGGGTGACTTTACAAAGGTTAAAGTTAGCCATACATACCCGGAGTCGAATTTCCTCTTTAACTTCTACTTTCAATTCACCAAACAGCCTAGTACCGTCAATCTAGTTCACAAGTTAACACATATATCTTAGAATTGAAGTTCACAAATACAATCCGAACTCATTTAGGTGATCAACCGCTCCTTTTTGCAAATCTTTACTCCTACCCAACTCCTCTTACTAGATTTTAGATATTAAAGAACATGCATGTATGGTTCAACTTATATTTTCAAGAATCAATTCATGAGAACCCCCTTTTGTTTAAATCTGAAAACCACTGAAAAAGGGTTGGGGATTTTTACCTGCAAGAACGAAAATAAAGATAATTACTCGAAATTTTCAGGCCTGGGTGACTTTGAAAATCAAATTGATGAAGATAAAACTTTCTCTCTCAAGAACCTCTCTTCCCTCTCTCTATTTTTTGTTCAGAAAATGTGTTAAAATGAAGGGTTGGGGTGTTTTATTGAAGAAAGGGTCGGGTTGAAAAATTAGAAAAATAGGAGCCCCGACGCGGAATGCAGTCAGGAACGCGATCCATGCGGTCCGCAAACCGGTCGCAGAGTGGCCCTCAAAAATGGGCAAAATTTAAAACATACTGTGCCGTATGTGATCATTAAGCGGTCCACATACACGTTATGCGGTCTCATAATGCACCGCATTTTTGACCTCAAATTTGACTAACAGACTGACTCACTTTGCGATAGAAATGCGGTCCGCATGCTTGATTTGCGACCGCATTCTGGACCGCATAATAGCACTTTTCTTGAAAACTTTGATTCTTGATTTTTAAATGCTAAATCCGTACAAAGGGTCCGAACCGCGGCGAGCTTTTTAAACATTCCTAACACATATTCAGAACTTGGCACTACGAGCTACTAGGTTTTGAGCACAAGTTTCCACGGGGCCTTACACTTTCAAGTGATAAAAATGTTTCGAAATATACTTCCTTCAACTAAATGTTCTTTTCAAAATAAAAGCTTTTCGAATATAATCTTTTCAAACAAATAATCATCGAATATAAGTCACGCGGTGACATTTCAAAAAACTTTATTAAAAATAAGTACCTTCGAATATAATCTTTTCAAATAGATAACCTTCGAATATAAGTCACCTGGTGACACCTCATCTCATAATCGTACAATTCGGGTCTCAATACCTGAACCCTAACACTTGGCATCCCGTGGCCTCATCACACCTCCTAATCATATTGACAACTTACGTGCCCAAAAGAGTCATTCTCACATAGAAGGCAAATAAACAAGAGTGTGCGTCTATACTCAGAAATCTCAAGGAGCCTCCTATCCGATAAGGGCGCTTAGCCACGTGTATGCTTGTACAAGTGTCCTATCATAGTTCATACCAGCTAGTAAGCATAAGGATAGAAACGGGCAGCACATATACTATTTACACAGGGATAGGATCAAGGAAAACAATAGCTCAGAACAGAGAGATAGCAACGGGGGATCTCCCAGGATAACGTCCCGTAGTCCCAAACATAAATGTACAGAGGATCTCCCGCGATATCGTCCCGTAGTCCAAATCGTAAATATGTAGGGAAATGTTCCCGAAATACCGATCCGTAGTCCCAAACTAAATATCCAGTACAGGGGGATCTCTCGGGATATTGTCCCGTAGTCCCAATTATAAAGGTGAAGGGGGATCTTCCGAAATACCGATCCGTAATCCAAAAGTAAATATCCAGTACGGGGGGACCTCCCCGGATATCGTCCCGTAGTCCCAATTATATAGGTGTAGGGGTATCTCCCGGAATATCGATCCGTAGTCCCAAAGTAAATACACAACAACAACAATGACAATAATACAAAGTACGACAAGTAAGTCAACTCAAGAACTGTTAATCACGAAGAAACGGTAGGACCAGCTCACAAGGAATAACCACAGAAAAGAATGCTGGCATAAATTGAACAGTTCAACAAAGGGAAAACTAACATGTAGCAACGATCCCACAATACACAAGTCAATAACAAGGGAATCAACACGAGTCAAGTAGTCCCAAATAAAGGCAATAAGAGTGAATCTGAAGCAATTAATTTCAATTAAGCATGTAGAGGTGAAACTAGTAAATAGGAAACTCAGTCATGTCAATAAAACATTCATACATAGTGAATATAAAGACCTAAGAACCCTAAAGGCCAATTTTCCTCAAATAAGCCCGAGCGCGCACTCGTCACCTCGCGTACACGGACTACAATCAACATAGAAGACCCAAATCCAAAGGGGAAGTCCCCCACACAAGGTTAGGCAAGATACTTACCTCGACTTGCTCCAATTTAATCCACTAGTATTCATTTTTCCTTGATTATCCAATTCTAAATGGCTCGAATCTAGCCAAAATAATTCGATACAGTCAACGAAATTTATAGAATCAATTTCATGAGAAAATACTACATTTTTCAATAAAAATACAAAATTAACTCAAAATTCACCCATGGGTCCCACGTCTCGGAATTCGACGAAAGTCAAGGAATAGGAAAGCCCATCCAATCACGAGTCTAACCATTCCAAAATTACTAAATCGATAATAATTCGACCCCCAAATCCTCAAATCTATCCAAGATGGTTTTCAAACTTTTTCCAACTTAAATCACAGATTAAATGCTAAAATTTGTAATAGATTCGGATAATCTAACCAAAATTGGGTTAATAACACTTACCCCGTTGTTTTCTCTGAAAATGCCTCGAAAAATCGGCCCATCCGAGCATCCTTGGTCCAAAAATGGAAGAATGGGACGAATTTGGACATTATTCTGCTGCCTAGGGGTTGTTCTTCGCGTTCGCCACCCTTCACTTGCGTTCCCGATGAACAAATTCCTCATCGGCGATTTACGAACTCATTCCAGACAGCCTTTAGTATAATGGTCATAACTTTTTGCACACAACTCCAAATGACAAATGGTTTGATGTTCTGAAAACTAGACACCAAGGGTTATAGCTTGAGAGGCTCCTCATTTCCTGAGTCATTATATATTGCGAGATATAAGCTTCCAAAGTCAACCCTGTGCAACAGAGAATTTCGAACTCTCTCCGGACAGCCTGTAGAGTAACTACCATAACTTTCTGTACACAAATCTAAATGACCATTAATTTACATTTCTGAAAACTAGACACTAAGGACTACAACTTTTAGTTTTGGATCATCTCCAAATTCCTTATAGATTGTGAGATATGAGCATCTGAAGTCAAATCTGAGCAACCGAGATTTCCTTCTTCGCGAACGCAGAGTCTATTCGCAAACGCGATGAACAAACTTCCAAAAGCTAAATTATTCTTCGCGAACGCGAGCGGCTGCTCGCGAACGCGAATAACAACACCAGAAATCGGAAAATCAGCTTCCAGAGTAGCCCAAAATGATCCGAAACACACCCGAAACACACCCTAGTCCCCCGGGACCCCAGCCAAATATACCAACAAGTCCTAAAACATGATACATACTTGGTCGAAACTTCAAATCATATCAAACAACGCTAAAACCATTAATCACACACCAATTCAAGCTTAATGAAACTAAGAACTTCCAACTTCTATATTCGTTGCTGAAACCTATCAAAGCAAGTCCGATTGACCTCAAATTTTGCACACAAATCATATATGACATAACGAGGCTAGGAAAATTTTCAGAATTGAATTCCAACCCCGATATCAAAAAGTCAACTCCCCGGTCAAACTTCCAAAATTAGATTTCTTATTTTCGACATTTCAAGACTAATTTAGCTACGGACCTTGAAATAAATATCTGGACACACCCTTAAACCCGAAATCACCATACAGAGTTATTGGAATCATCAAAAATTCATTCCGGGGTCGCTTACACATATATCACCTTCCGGTCAAATTATTCAACTTAAGCTTTCTTCTTGGAGACTAAGTGTCTAAATTCAATTCAAAACCTCACCGGACCGAACCAATTACCCAGTAAAGTCACATAATAATCATAAAGCATGAATTTAGTAGTAAATGGGGAAACAAGATTGTATTATTCAAAATGACCTGCCGGTTCGTTACAGAACGCATGGACCTACCTCCGGTTATCGATGATTGGGCTGTCCAAGCCCTTACTCAGGCTTTGAATGAGCGAAGTTCGGCAGTGTCGGTGGATTTAACTGGTAAGAAGTGTGCCGATTTCGTGAGTCGATCCACGATTACCCAAATTGAGTCGAACTTACGTGGAGTGCGCGGTAGCCCCACCACAAAATCCATATTGATCATTTCCCATTTCCACATTGGAATTTCTATACTCTGAGCTAACCCACCGGGCCTTTGATGTTCGGCCTTCACTTGTTGACAGTTTGAACATTTTGCCACAAAGTCCGCTACGCCCCTCTTCATGTCATTCCACTAGTAAACTTCCTTAAGGTCATGATACATTTTCGTAGAACCTGGGTGCACGGAATACCTAGAAGTGTGGGCTTCTGCCATGATTCTTTCCCGAAGACCATCCACGTTTGGAACACATAGTCGCCCCTAGTATCGTAATGTACCGTCTTCCATGCCAAGAGAAAAAGCCGTAGTCTGGTGTTTATGAATCCCTTCCTTCAGTTGTACCAACACTGGATCGTTGTATTGCTTTTCCTTGATCTCTGCCACAAGCGATGATTCCGCCCTGTTCCTCATAATCACTCCGCCTTTACTAGAGTCTACAAGACGTACTCCCAAACTAGCCAACTGGTGAACCTCTCAGGCCAAGGGCCTTTGACCTGCCTCCAAGTGAGCCAAACTACCCATAGTTTTCCAACTAAGAGCGTCCGCCACCACATTAGCTTTCCCGAGATGATACAAAATGTCGATGTCTTAATCTTTAAGTAACTCAAGCCACCTTCTTTGCCTCAAGTTCAATTCCTTCTGTTTGAAAATGTATTGACGGCTTTTGTGGTCCGTGAATACATCCACATGGACTCCATACAAATAATGGCGCCAGATTTTTAATGCAAAAACCACCATCGCCAGCTCTAAGTCGTGAGTTGGGTAGTTCTTTTCATGATTCTTATGTTGCCTTGAAGCATAGGATATAACCTTGCCATGTTGCATTAATACACACCCAAGACCGATCCTTAAAGCATCACAATACACCACAAACCCTTCTGTACCATCTGGCAGGGCCTACACCGACGCCGAAGTCAATCTTTACTTCAATTCTTGAAAACTCGTTTTACAAGCATCGGACCACTGGAACTTGGCCTCTTTCTGCGTCAATTTGGTCAATTGACAGGCAAGATTGGAGAATCCCTCCACGAACCTCCTATAATACCCGGCCAAACCCAAGAAACGGTGAATCTCCTTCGGAGTTGTAGGTCTAGGCCAATCCTTTACCGCTGCGATCTTTTGAGGGTCTACCTTAATTCCTTCTCTGGAGACGACATGCCCCAAAAATGTAACAGATTCAAGCCAAAATTCACATTTCGAGAATTTTGCATACAATTGGTGTTGATGAAGAGTCTGCAGAACTGCCCTGAGGTGGTCAGCGTGGTCTTCTCGATTCCGTGAATACACAAGGATGTCGTCAATGAATACTATCACAAAGGAGTAAAGAAATGGCTTGATGACTCGGTTCATAAGATCCATGAAAGCTACCAGGGCATTTGTTAGCCCAAAAGACATTACCATAAATTCAGAATGCCCATACCGGGTTCTAAAAGATGTTTTCGGGATATCCTGCTCACTTATCTTCAATTGATGATACCCGTATCGCAAATCAATTTTGGAGAAGAACTTAGCACCTTGCAATTGATCAAACAAATCATCTATTCTTGGCAATGGGTACTTATTTTTTATTGTGACTTTGTTGAGTTGCCGGTAGTCAAAACACATCCGCAGCGACCCATCTTTCTTTCTGATAAAGATAACCGGTGCACCCCAAGGCGACACACTCGGTCGGATGAGACCCTTATCTAGCAAATCCTTCAGTTGTTCCTTCAGCTCTTTTAATTCTGCTGGCGCCATTCTATAAGGTGGAATGGATATAGGTTGGGTGCCTGGCATCACATCAATCCCAAAATCGATCTCCCTATCTGGGGGAATCCCAGGGAGCTCGTTCGGAAACACATCAGGGAATTCATTCACAACTGGTACAGATTCAAGGGTAGGCACCTCAGCAGTGGTGTCCGCAACTCGGACCAAATGATAAATGCACCCTTCCCGATCATCTTCGTGGCCTTAAGGTGCGAAATAAACCTACCATTTGGCATAACATTATTCCCCTCCCACTCAACAGCTGGCTCGTTAACTCAAGCCTCATGATCTTAGTTTGGAAATCGAGTTTGGCAAAGCATGAATAAAGCCAATCCGTTCCCATTATTATATCAAAATCAATCATTCCAAATTCAATAAGATCGGCCATGGTATCCCGGCCACGCATCATGACAATACAATCCCTATAAACCCGTGCGGCCGTAATAGAGTCGCCAACCGGAGTAGATATGGAGAACGGCTCATGAAGCTGTTCCGGTTCTATCCAGAAGCTTGTAGCAACATAAGGAGTAAATAGGATAAATAAGATCCGGGATCAATAAGAGCATACACGTCATGAGATTGAACAGTCAATACACCTGTAACAAAATCTGGGGAAGCCTCTACACTCTGACGACCACTCATAGCATAGAACGACTGGGCCTCCCGAACTCTGTGCGCTACCCCTTATTGCACCCCGCCCGGCGGGTGCCGGAGAGCCTCGAGCTGGAGGGTGTGCTGAAGATATAGCAGCTGTAGGACTGGATGACTGAGTTATGCCCCTGCCCGCCCCCTGGCGGGACGCACGATTGTCCCTCTGAATATGGCCTCTCATCCCACATCCGTAGCATACTGGCATGTCTAGGTAGTAGACTCCCGAATGTATCCTCCCACATTTAGGGCATGGGCCCCTCTGCTATTGGGATCTTCCTCCCGATCGGCCCTGATGGTGGGACCCCCTGCTGCCCTGGCTGGGCCTAAAGCGACTCCCCTGCTGCTAACCGTGCCCTGATGGCGGGGCACTGGCTGAAGACTGAGCATAAGACTGGGATGGCCCTTATGATCCTCCCCGAAAAGCTGATCTCCCGCCTCCGAACGAATCGTTGCCCACTGATCGGGCCCTACTATTACCTTCTCGTTCCATCCTATACTTTATCTTTCGAGCCTCGGTAGCTTGGGCAAAGGCCACCATCCTTCCATAGTTCATGTCAGAATTTAGAGTAGCTGTGGTAGCTTCATTAATAACCAAAGGGCTAAGGCCCTGCACAAATCGACGCACCCAAGCCTCCAAAGTCGGCACCATGTGAACAAAATACGTTGAAAGGCGCACGAACTCCATATGATACTCCCACACACTCTTACTACCCTATTTAAGGGTGCTAAACTCCGCAGCACGGGCTGCCTTAGTATCAACAGGCAGGAAATGGTCTATGAAGGCATCCGCAAACTCACTCCATCTCGCCGGAGGGATCCCCTCCTCACGGGAATCCTCCCACATCTCAAACCAAGAATATGCCACCCGTTTCAGACGATAGGAAGCCAACTCCACTCCCTCCGTCTCAGTAGCACGCATAACTCGTAGAGTTTTATGCATCTCATCATGAAATCTTGAGGGTCTGCTCCGGGATCAGTACCTGTGAACACTAGGGGGTCTAACTAAAGGAACCTATTTAACCTAGAACCAGAAGAATCCCCTTGGAAGCTAAATGAGGTGGTTGTAGCATTTGACCTCTGTGCATGAGAAGCCACTAACTAAGTCAGCATCTGAATAGCTCCTCTAAGATCCCCATCAGTAATACCGGAACCAGAAACTAGGACTCGGGGTGGAGCAGGCATATCGGCGGGAGGGATGGTGGTACCCTCCATAGGTGTAGGAACTGGGGTAGTCTGCTCTGGAGTAGAAGAACCAGGAAAAGTGATAGCAGGGCTATTGTCCTCACCTGTAATATCAAGTAGGGGATCATCATCCACTCCTGAGGTGGCATTGGCTTTTTGGCCAATTCTCGCTTTCTTCTTAGGTTGCATTTACTGAAAGATAGAACAATGCACGAGTTAGAGGAAAGCAACCTCACATCCCGCTCTAACGCACGATATATAATAACAATGAAGGGTATTATTCCTAGATGTCCAAGTAGCCCCTTACTTATAGATATGGCCGACAACACACCGATAAGAAGGGCTTTACTAGACACGACACCGAGACATCCTAGGACGCTTTAAAACCTTAGGCTCTTATACCAAGTTTCTCACGCCCTAATCCTTGGGGAGCGCGATGGTGCGCAACTGAGCGAACCCGGTTGAGCAAGCCTAACCAGCCTTTCCTACCCGACTTATTCAATATCCGAAGAAGAAATGCATCACCAATTATTAATCACGGGAGAGAGAGTTGTTATATAAATGCACAAATGTTGCTAGTTAAATTCTTACTTAAATGAAACATGCCATAGTTAAGTTTCCAAAAGTACATACAGTTGACAATCTATTGGAGAAAATTTTCAAAATACACCGTGATTCTATGACCACCCCGGCACCCATAAATGACCCACATAAACGTCTACGGAGCCTCTAAGGATACAAAAGACCAAAATGACAATGCCGGCAACAAGGCCTCGACTACACCTCAAAATATGGAAATTTGTAAAAAAGAAGAACTACAAGACCCCTGGGAGAAATGGGGGCTCACCAAGCCTGTTGTGAAGAGAGAAAGAGAGCACCACTATCTGCGATCGGCGCTATCAGCAACGGAACCACCTACATCTATTCCAAGATGTAGCGCATCCGGCAAAAGGGACGTTAGTACTGTCAAATAGTACTAGTATGTAAGGAAAACACAATTCTCAATAGGATGAACAGTGAACAAATAGAAGGCAATTAGAACATCAATAAGTACTTCACATGATTACAAGGAAACACAAAATAAGGTTCACATAGTTCCGGCTAAGTCTTTCCATTTCTTTAGGTTAATATTCTTTAGTGAATAGTGCCATAACCCATAATACAACCGTGATTTTACACGGAGTCCGGTCTCGGCCCGACCGGCTAAGCCATCCCAAGTGATACATATCAAAATCCACAATGATAATCACAAATCCAGTGTAAATGCCACCATGTATACAGCATGGCGTCCGATCTCGGCCCGATCGGCTAAGCCATCTCACTTGGGACATAACCTCTTTCAATTTCCCTTAGTTCACATTTCGTTCCATCTCTCCATTACATGGCACAACACACCTCTTTAATAATAAATGTTTGGCACCTGGATACAGTTTTATAATTCAAGTCTTCCCCTTATTTATTCGTTCATATAGCTTCACCATCCACGTCGATAAGTGCTATCATATACGGCATGCGCACATAAGGAAAGAAAAGAACACTTGGTGAACATAATCACATTTCCAACCAGCATGATTTCAGGGTAAACACATAGAACAATTTACAACAACCCAATAAAATCCCACTAGTGGGGTTTGGGGAGGGTAGTGTGTACGTAGGCCTTACCCCTACCCTGAAGGAGTAGAGAGGCTGTTTTCGAAAGACCCTCGGCTCAAGAAAACAAAAGGACAAAAATAATACAATATTAGTATCACCACAGAAATTGTTGGAAAAATAGGAACAATATGAAATCTAGAAGAAAGATGAAAAGCTAAAGCGGAAGCTAATCAAAAGGTCCTGCATTGAAAAGCGAAATAGTAAGACACAACATTGCCACTAACTATCTTAGACAAAAAACTCTACCAGACTAGTCTTATAAAGGTGCGAAGTAAGGCAAGACTCAATTACCTCCTAACCTACAACCCTAATACTCGACCTCCACATCTTCCTATCAAGTGTCATGTCCTCGGAAATCCGGAGCCTCGTCATATCCTGCCTAATGACCTCACCCCAATATTTCTTAGGTCGCCCTCTACCTCTTCTCGTGCCCTCCATACCCAGCCATTCACACCTCCTTACCGGAGCATCTGGGCTTCTTCTCTTAACATGCCCGAACCATCTTAGCCTCGATTCCCGCATCTTGGCATCATTGGGAGCTACGTGCACCTTCTCCCGGATAACATCATTCCTAATCTTATCCATCCTAGTATGTCCACACATCCACCTCAACATCCTCTTTTCTGCTACTTTCATCTTCTGGATATGTGAGTTCTTAATAGACCAACACTCAGCCGCACACATCATGGCCGGTCTAACCACCGCTTTGTAGAACTTTCCTTTGAGCATCGGTGGGACTCTCTTATCACACAAGACTCCACTTCATCCATCCAATCCCAATACGGTGTGTGGCATCCTCGTCGATCTCCCCTCCCCCCTGGATAATCGACCCAAGGTACTTGAAGCTGCCTCTACTTGGGATAGCCTGTGATTCAAGCCTCACATCCACGCCAACTTCCACCGGCTCAGCGTTGAACTACACTCCAGGTATTCCGTCTTCATCCTACTCATCTTGAAACCCTTAGACTCAAGAGTCTGTCTCCAAACCTCCACCCTATCATTGACACCGGCTCGCGACTCATCAATAAGAACTATATCATCGGCGAATAACATGCACCATGGCACCTCCCCTTGAATATGGTGTGTTAGCATGTCCATCACCAAGGCAAATAAGAACAGACTGAGTGTAGAACCTTGGTGTAACCCCATTACAAAAATCTATCAACCCAACACATTAATACAATCCGTCGAATATGATCAATTCGGAACTCATACCAACTATTTGGACACCAAGAGCTCAACACTAAGAAGAAGAGGGTTAGCCATACATACCTCAATGGAGCTTTTTCTTAAATTCTTACAATAGTTCTGGAACTCTTAGCCACCTTGATCTATTTTATGAGAATTACAAGTTGATCCAAAAATTAGAGATAATCAAGATTCTAGCTTACTTGAGCATACTCTCAAGCACTAAGTGTGCATTATGAATTTGAAGGTCTTTTGTGAAAAATTCTATCATCCTACACCCCATTTGTTACATTCTTAGCTCACAATCTCCCCATACCCTCTTATCGTACATGTATGCAAGACAATCAACCCTTATACCCATGAACCCATTTGTCAATTACTTATTTTAGTAGGAATTTCGAAATCAAAGGTTAGAGCACAAGTTCTTACCTCTTAGGATAAAGGCCTAGTAACTTTACTTGATAATCTTCAAGGATTTGGGAAAGGATTGAGTAGAGTCTGGGTGGGGATCACTTTCTCCCTCTAGAACTCTTGCTCTCTCTCTAAATGTAGTAGAAATTAGCTCAAGAGGGTCTAATGGGGTGATTTTAACGGAATGGGGTCAGGTTTTAAAAGTTAGAAAATAGGAGCCCCAACTTAATCTGCGGTCGCATATGTGACCGCATAACTGATATGCGGGCCGCAAAAGGGACCGCAAAAGTGGACCTCAAGACCTGGATACACTGTCCGGGTATGCGACCAATATGCGGTCCGCATACCTTTTCTGCGGTCGCATAATGCACCGCAGAACTGCCCTACACAAAAATCCGAAGGAGGCTATGCGGCGACTATGTGGCCCGCATATCGATTATGCGATCGCATAATTGGCCGCATAGTTGTCCTCAAATTGGCCAACATACTGACCCACTCTGCGGCAGATATGCGGCCCGCATTGTTATTATGCGGCCGCATAATGGGCCGCAGAAAGGCGCTCTTCTGAAAAACATTTTCCTTAACTTTATAATGCACAGATCACCCAAAAGGTCCGAGCCGCGGCGAGCTTTTATGAATTCCTAACACATATTCTTAACTTGGCACTACAATTTTTCGGGTTTTTGAGTAAAAATTTTACGGGGCCGTACAAGTAGGCATCAAATTTTCATAACAATTTTAGGGAAATTAAGCACATATCTAACCCCAAATTTTTCAAGAGTTAAGAACTCACTCTCTCAACCAACTTTACCAGCAAGCAAGCACACATTCACACACAATATTTACATCAAAAGTTCTAAAATTTCAGCCCTAGACATGAAATAGAGAAGAAGAAGAAAGAAAAATGGCTGTTCATTTACACTTGTAGCACAAAGAATTGAACTTTAAGAAAGATTAGAGTGACGAAGCACATACCTCTGAGATTAAACCTTGATTATTGATATGAAATTGAAAAGAGAAAAGCTTTGAGATGATTTAGAGGTCCAGGGGAGTGAGAAATCTCGGTTTCTTATTATTTGGGCAGAAGTGTTGGTTATTGTCGATATCTTGTGTTTAAAATTTATGTGACTTACCTGGACATCCGCGATCGCGGATCAGCTGACGCGATCGCATAGAGCAACAAATCCTAATTTTCCGCTATGAGACCACATAGAGGTAGCTGAAATCTAATGTTGTGCGAACGTGTGACCTTTGTGAGACCGCATAGTGCAACCGTTTTCTGTTATGCAATTTCATCAGCTACTGTTTTTGGCTGCCCGGTCACCCCGACTTGCTCAAATCAACTCCAAAATTTTTGAAACTTGGAAGATTAGTCAAAAATAATATACTAAGCTAATCTAAAAAAGAAAATTTCAAAAGTGGCTAAGAATTTTTAAAAACCGATGGGTTGCCTCCCACTAAGCGCCGCATGTAACATCGTGGCACGACACCGATCAAGTTTACCACTTTTCTCGCCACTTGGACGATAAGAACTGGGCACCTAATTTGGAATCAAGCTTGTGACCACGAGCGGTAGGGGTGGTAAGTTGATGATCAAGCCAAACTTTAATTTTTTCATTTTGCATTTCTTGGCTTTCATATGAGGAATGTCATTTTGCCTTCTTGTTCCCTCTATTTGTAAGATGTATGCCTTTTTCTTTCCTCCTCGCAATCCCTCATTGACTCGTGTAGTTCAATTCCCATATCACCATACAGTTCCAATGTTAAAAAATGCTTGGAATGTGACATCAACCCTCCAAATTGCAATTCTTTCCGGATTTTGACATCCTCTTTTTCCCCCAGACTAGAGTCGATTTCAACCATATTTTCAGTTACACCAGTTGACTCTAATTCCATATTTTTTTTGGCATCACTAACAAATATGGAGTCGGTTGGCGGATTTTCAATTCTTGATTCCTCAAAGTAAGGCTCACTTTCTTCCTCGTAGTCGGACTCTTCTTGACTTCTTTCCACACTCTCAAGTTTGTGGGCATAGTGAGCCTCAACCAATATTTTTATTTGGTCTTCCAATGTGCGGATATTCTCATCATTTTGAGTCAAGACTTGCTTCAAGTCCTCGAGTGACAAGCTTTGCTTTTCCTCATTTTCAAGAATGACCTCCAACATAAGTATCATCCTCTCAATTTGAGCATTTGAGAGTTCTTCTTGGTTTTAATCAAGTGCCAAGGAAAGATTTCGGCTTCAACCTCCAAGGAAGATTCTTGACTATCATTAACTTCCAAGGCTTTTTAGACCTCTAAAGCTTCAAGAAAGTCTCCCATTTGTGAATGCAAGCTTTCAAGCGCCAAGTTATTTTGAAGACTATTTTCCAAAAGCTCCTCCAAGGCACTTTGCTCTTTGTTTCCTCCTTCAATTAGGCATTCTAACATGAGCTTGAACTCTTCATTTTGACCATGCTCAATTTCTTCCACTTCCATGTCCCTATAAATTTCATCACAAAAAGAAGAATCATCACAGTAGGGGCTTGGGGAAGGGAAGGACAAATAAGCACAATACTCCCAATGACCATTTTGACGACCACACTTATCACAAAAACTCAACTCATGGGTTTGAGATTGTGCGCACAATCCGCCCCTGGCGTAATTTAAATTATTTTGCCACGAGTGTGGTCCTCCACAATAAGGACAAGGGTCATGAAAGTATGAACAACTACCATCCGACCAATTTTTATTATATGATGCCATTTTTCAAAACTGAAAAAAACAAACAAGAAACAAACAAGAAAAATAGACCAAGGTAAGAAAAATAATTACACAAATATTCACAAGTTATGACCAAAACACTTACGCTTATTTCTCAAACAACCTAAATTACGCCAAATTGTTCCCCGGCAACGACGCCAATTTTTTGATGACGTCCAAATCCACTACTAAAAAGTAAATGGACACGGTCGCATGCAATATAATTTACCCAACTATGAGTCGGGGTCGAATCCCACAGAGAATAATATGTAGGCGATTAGGAATGTAAGAGAATTATCACTTGTTATGCAATGCCAAACACTTGGAATTGTTTTGAGAAAATATTTATAGCTAGATTTAAAAATTTAAACTAACCTAGAAAGCAAGTAAAATGATCAACGGCTACAAGTATGGATGCACGGGGAATTACACTCAAGTAATGATCCAATATATTTTACGATTTTACAAATATGAGCGATTTTATGTTAATTAGCCATGTGTAATAATTTTATATTATCTTCTTCCAAAGACTAACAAGACTTCCTAATTGAATTATCCCTAAATCAATTAAGAGATTAAGCACACCCGGATATGGCTACAAGTAGTTCAATCCTATCCCTAGGTAGAATCTATAAAATAAGGGTTAGAGCCTCAAGTTCTTGTTAGTTAATCTTTCCCAACCCCAAATAATCTTTCCCAAAATTAACTCAAAGTTAATGGGAGAGTCGTAGGGTTAGCAACATTAAAGAACAAGAATAATTAAAGAAACAATAACTCATTTCATAAAAGATAAATATCATTCAATATATAAGCACAACAAGATTTTTAATCCACACTTTAAACATGAATATTTCCATAAACAAGATTCAAGTGTTGAAATAAATACTACACACTTAGATATTCAATAAAAAGCAAGGAACTGAAGAAATGAACATAAATGGGTAAGAAATTCTCAACCAACAACTTCAAATCTTCAAGACCAAAGTGTGTGTGCAAGAACCCTAGCTTCCAAACTTGTTCTCTCTAGTCTAAACACTGAAAATTAAGCCAAAGATGTCCAAAGATGAGATAGGTCGTGTATTAAATGGTTTGGGGATCAAAATTGTAAAATTCCATTTCTGCCCACAACTCCTAGAAAATGTGCTATGCGTTCGCATACGTACACCTGCGTTCGCCGCAAATAACTTCTCCAAAGGTATGCGATTGCGTATAGTGTCCCGCATTCGCGTAGCTTACTTGACCAGCCGCTGACCAGGCTTTTTTCTTTGTGTTCGCACTGATTGACACGCATTCGCGTAGCTTTGCCATCATTGACTTTCGCGATCACGTACAACTTTTTGCGTTCGCATAGGGTAATCACTGGAAGTGGTCAATTTTTCCTTTTTAGCACCTTTTGACTTGTTTTCTTCCGTATCTTCTCCAAATCATATGATACTTGAAATATGCCAATAAAGCTCAGAAAATGCCTTAGTTTCTCATCAAAATCATACAAAAGCCTAAGTTTAAGAAGAGATAAGTTGGTAAAATACCAACTTATCAATAGACTGCAAAGACTTAAACAAAGTATGCCCTAAGGACTCTTTTCCACTGCCGAATATCGATCGCATGATCGATGCCACGGTCGGCCACGAGATCCTCAGCTTTCTCGATGCCTACTCAGGGTACAACCCAAATACAAATAAACCCGGGGGATCAAGAAAAGTCTTCATTTATCACTAAGTATGGTACTTATTGCTATAATGTAATGCCGTTTGGGCTAAAAAATGCTTGTGTTACCTATTAGTGCCTACTAAACCGAATGTTCGAAGAACAAATAGGTAAATCAATGGCGGTTTATGTTTATGACATGCTAGTTAAGTCTCTGCACACAAAGGACCATTTGACACATTTTTAGGAAACCTTTGACATCTTGAGAAAATACAACATGAAGCTCAACCCCGAGAAATGCACATTCGGGGTCGGTTCAGGCAAGTTCCTTGGCTTTATGGTATCAAATCGAGGAATCGAGATCAACCCCGATAAAATTAAGGCAATCGAAGACATCAGTCGTGGAAAGCGTTAAGGTCGTGCAAAGGCTAACAGGACGAATAGCTGCATTAGGCAGGTTCATCTCGAGGTCTTCTGATTGAAGCTACAGGTTCTTCTCACTTTGAAAAAAGAAGAATTACTTGGACCTCGGAATGTCAACAGGCATTGGGGGAATTAAAGCGGTATCTTTTGAGCCCACTGTGCTTCTTACTTCGTAGGCGAACAAGAACCTCTACTTATATTTGGCAGTCTCGGAGGTCGCGGTAAGTGGTGTCTTAGTTCGAGAAGAACAAGGTATGCAATTTCCTTTTTACTATGTTAGCCGAACTTTAGGTGAAGCAGAGACCCGGTACCCACACTTAGAAAAATTGGCGCTTGCGAAATATAAGCGCCTCTAGGAAATTAAAACCATATTTTCAATGTCACCCAGTTTGTGTTGTAACCTCTTATCCCTTTCGCAACATTTTGCACAAGCCCGAACACTCGGGTCGACTTGCCAAATGGGCCGTCAAAATCAGTGGGTACGATATCAAGCATCAACCCCGAATGGCCATCAAGTCTCAAATCTTAGCAGACTTCGTGACCGACTTTACACCAACCCTCGTGCTCGAGGTCGAAAAGGAACTGTTGTTAAAATCGGGTACATCCTCGGGGTGTGGACATAGATGGTGCTTCGAATGTGAAGGGGTCTGGGCTAGGCATTGTTTTGAAGCCACCCGCAGGCAATACCATTAGAGAATCTATCAAAATCCCTAAGTTGACTAACAATAAGGCCGAGTATGAGGCCATGATTGCAGGTGTCAAGCTGGCTTAAAGTTTGGGAGTTGAGATCATCGAGGCCAAGTGTGATCCCCAGCTCGTGGTTAACCAGGTCAACAAATCCTTTGTGGTCCGAGAAGATCGAATGGAGAGGTACTTGGATAAATTGCAGGTAACCTTACACTGGTTCAAAGAATGGACCCTACAACATGTACCTCGAGAACAGAATGGTGAGGCAGATGCCCTTGCAAACTTAGGGTCATCAGTCGAAGATGATGAAATTAGCTCGGGGACTGTCGTACAACTTTCAAAATTGGTGGTCGAAGAAGGCCACGCTAAGATATACTCCACAAGCCTAACTTCGGATTGGAGGAACAAATATATCGATTATCTAAAGAATGGGAAACTTCCGAAGATGGAACATTATACAGAAGGATGTTTGATGGGCCGTTTGCAATATGTTTGGGTCCGGGAGACACCGAGTACGTCCTGCGAGAAATTCACGAAGGCACTTGCAGGAACCACTACGGTGCCGAATCACTAGTTCACTAAGTCATTAGAGCAGGATATTATTGGGATAGCATGGAAAAAGATACTAAGGAGTTCATTCGAAAATGTGACAAATGCCAAAGGCATGTGTCGATGATCCACCAACCCAGAGAGAAGCTTCATTCGGTCTTATCCGCGTGACCATTGATGAAATGGGGGATGGACATTGTTGGTCCTCTACTGTCGGCCCCAGGTAAAGCTAACTTTATTTTATTTATGACTGACTATTTAAATGGGTTGAAGCACATGCTTTTGAGAAAGTCGGAGAGAAAGAAGTTATAGACTTCATCTGGGATCACATCGTATGCCGATTTGGGATACTCGTCGAGATAGTGCGCGACAACGGGAAATAATTTATCGGCAGCAAAGTATCAAACTTCCTCGAAGATCACAAAATAAAAAGGATATTATCGACGCCGTATCATCTTAGTGGGAACGGACAGGCCGAATCAACGAACAAGACCATCATTCAAAACCTAAAGAAAAGGTTGAACCACACCAAGGGGAAATTGAGAGAAATTTTCCCTGAAGTCCTTTGGACATATCAGACAACGACAAATCGAGTATGGAGGCAACGCCGTTCTCCTTAGTATATGGCACCGAAGCTCTGATCCCGGTCAAAGTTGAGGAACCAAGCGTCATTTTTCGATACACAACAGAAAAATCTAATCATGAGGCTATGAGCACAAGCCTCGAATTGTTAGACGAAAAATGGGGCGCCGCCCTCGTTCGAATGGCCGCCCAGAAACAGCGAATTGAGAGATATTATAATCGAAGAGCCCATCTTCGACACTTAAAAATAGGGGACTTAGTTCTGAGAAAAGTCACCCTCAAAACCCGAGATCCAAACGAGGGGAAACTCGGCCCAAATTAGGAAGGACCATATTAGGTCCTCGGTGTCATTGGAAAGGGATCTTACAACCTTTTCATGATGAACGACGAGAAATTGCCAAATAATTGGAACATATCACTCCTCAAATGATACTATTGCTAAGGTATAACTCTCTCCCTTTTCATTTATATTTGACACTACCCTGTTACAAGTGTTCGACCGAAGACAGTGGGAAATCCATCAGCACAAAGACTTCAGGTTTTAAAGCACGTGTTGCACTCTTTTTCCCTTAGATAAGTTTTTGTCCCAAATGGGTTTTTCCGGCGAGATTTTTAACGAGGAAACAATTCTATGTGCTACCAGGGGAAAATTCCACAGTATCCGAGGCTTGTTTACAATCAACCTCGAATACTGGGGGGCATCTCCCTCGGATGTTATGTTTTCAAAGAAGATGCTTCGTATCAACAGGGTCTCCATAGGAAATTTTTGTAAAAGGTCAAAAGGTCAAACGAACCGTGCCCATATAGATTGCTCGATCCCTAATGACAAAACAAGTATGCACGAATGATCTATTGAAAGAAGTACCTTTTCCTTATCAGATGTTCCATGCCTTAGTGAAATTTCTACTTTACAATTTTGTACTTACGACATTTCACATAAATCGGCTCAAGAGCCAATCGTAACTAAAGCTAGAGCAATTAACCCCGTACTCGAGGACTGTCGTCCGAAAATCGACATGCTCAAATTATTAACTTTCAATATCTTAAGACCTTAAAAAGGCATTCCTCGATTTTATAGGCCACGCTACCCCACTCGGGGATTGATACTTCGAACAAGTTTGAAGTATAATCGAGAAACAAGCCCAATGGGCAAATATCAAGTTAAAGGTTATGTCCAAACTATCACGGTTTGGAGACATCCGAATTCCTTAATTAAATAGGCCTTGAAACATGTTCATAAAACCAGTTAAAAAGGGGCTACCCTGGGCAAATTTACATAAGTTTTCAATAACATCAACCCTCGAAAACCATAAGAGGTACCAAATTGAATAAACTTATGCTAAGGCATAACAAAGTTTATCGATAACGCTAATCAGTACAAATATTTCTCATGCTAAGACATAGCAAACTTTTATTAGAACTTTTAAGCCGAAAAAGGGAAAAAGCCACTCTTTCGAGGCCATATCGCCCCGATTCAACAGCCTAAAGGCTGTTACACTATTGAGCTTGAGGACCCTCCCTCGCTTAACCAAAAAACCTAAGGGTGTTTTACTCCGAGTTCGAGCAAGTACCCACTCGACTATAGAAACTATAGTAATCCGATTTCAACAAAATTTTCACAAGGAGATGAAGTGAGTCAAAATTCTCACAAGACCTAAAATATGTCAGCATTATCATAAGGCGAAAGCAAAAAAAAGTTTTCACAAAACAAAAATCAGAGACAAATCGGAAAGAGAAAAGATCTTTCATATATACAACAGTATTTACAAAGACCTCTCAGGGTCTTACACAAAAGTGCAAAAAAGAAGAACGTATACGGTGAAATCAGAGGAGCTGATTTCGTGGCTATTACGACGCTCCCTAGATATGCCTTCTAGGGCTCGAGGCGAGACTCGAGATGTAACCTCGAAGGATTTACAAACGATCAACTCTAAGGCAGCGTAGATCGATAGCTATGATAGAAATATGGGGAGTTCCCTAGGCACTTGATTAAAGCTGGCAATGTCTATTAGGCTAGTCCAATTCCGTATCATGGCACTAAATGGTTGTACCAGCCCCATAACTTTGTAATAAATGCATTTGTACTATAATAGGATTCCCCTCATCTATAAAGAGGACCTTTGTCATTTTTTAAAGGGATACAATAGACTACATCCAATATAAGAACATTCTCTGCTCTCTAGCTTTAACACATTCTCTTGGTTTCATTATTTACATTTATTGATTATATTCATTGTGTTCTATTAATGTTCATCATTTATTGCTCATGATTGATCATAAAGAGCTGCCATCGGAGCTCTCATAACTGTTAATCCTTTATCGATTGCCCTTAACCAGGCATCCGACTCGACCCCGAGGCCCCAGATACGCAAGCTTGAGGCCCCCGATTTCCAACCATTCGGTTTGGTTATTACGTCGTTTTCAAGCTTTTATCTTATTTTCTAGTCTTTCACTTAGCATCTATTGCCTAACAACTAGCATAAAAATAGATCACATATTTTTAGAACCATAAAATCAAATCTAATTGTTATTACTATTTTCAAGGTAAACAGTTGGCGCCCACCGTGGGGCTAAAAATAATAGTGATTATTTTCTTGCTGGTTTACTACATATCGCAAGTTATCTTTCACGCTTTTTCTTGTCCAAGAACCTTTGATTTCAGGTCAAAATGTCTAACTCAGTGAATGCATATGAAAACACAGTCTTGAGGACTATAGAGAGAACGGTGTAGCTGTTCTAGGTATTGGCGCACCACCACTAAACCCTGGGGACGCGCCAGATCCAATCCCTGCAGATATGGTCTCGCGCGATGCCCAACATGTCGATATAAGCGCCCACACTAACAGGAGCATACGCTAACGAGACCAACAAGAAGCTTAGAAAACCCCAACTGGGGAAGAACGTGAGGTTAGCCTTCATGTTATTTTTGAAATGTTACAGGCACAAGAGCTGGCGATTGCTCAACTGCAAAGTCACCAAAAAACTCCCAGCACGGTAGCACCGGAAATGGCTCCCCAAGCCGAGCAGGTACCAGAAAGATCAAGCAACAACGGATCGGCAGTCGACCCTGCCATCATAAAGATGATCGAGGACCTCACAAAGAGGATCGATTCGGGCGAGAAGAAGATAGAAGCCAATGAGAAGAAGGTAGAAACCTACAATTCCAGGGTCGATAACATTCCGGGCGCACCCCCAATCCTGAAGGGTGTAGATTCCAAAAAGTTTGTACAAAAGTCGTTCCCGCAGGAAGCGGCTCCAATACCCATTCCAAAGAAGTTCAGAATGCCCGAACTTCTGAAGTACAATGGAACCTCGGACCTCAACGAGCACATCACTTCTTATACATGTGTAGTGAAGGGCTACGACCTAAAAAACGACGAGATCGAATCCGTCCTACAAAAAAGTTCGGAGAGACACTTTCAAAAGGTTATCACAACCTAGCCCCAAACTCGATAGATTCATTTTCCATGCTGGCATATTCCTTCATAAAGGCACATGTTGGTGCCATCAAGGTAGCTACGAGGAAATCCGACATCTTCAGAATCAAGCAAAAGGAGAACGAGATGCTGTGAAAGTTCGTATCTCTCTTTCAAATGGAACAAATGGGACTACCACCAGTCTCCGATGACTGGGCAGTGTAGGCCTTCACTCAAGGTTTGAACGAGCAAAGCTCGGTAGCTTCGAAGCAGCTGAAGCAGAACTTGGTTGAATATCCTGCCGTGACTTGGTCGGACATCCACAACCGATACCAATCAAAGATTAGGGTCGAAAATGACCAACTAGTGGTTCCCTCGGGCTCAGTATATCCTAACAGGCTTCCAACAAAGGAGCCAAAGCCAAACAAAGAAAGATACCAGCCATACACTGAAGATAGAAGAAATGCCCCGAGGCGCAACATACCCCGCAATGACCAAAGGATGGATCGAGGCCAGAATCCTCGGGGACTTGTTAGCAGAGCTGGATTCGTTAGGCACACGGGGCCGACAAAGGCACCCCGCTTGTCGAAATACAACTTCAACGTCGACATTTCAGACATCATATTCGCCACCGGTAAAATCAGAGACACCCGGTGGCCAAGGCCCGTACAGTCAGATCCTTCGTAGAGGAACCATGACTTAATGTGTGAATTTCACAACACATACGGTCAGAGGATCGAGGATTGCCGACAACTCCGGGAAGAAGTAGCCCGACTACTCAACAAAGGTTACCTCCGAGAATTCCTTAGCGATCGAGCCAAAAATCAGTTCCGAGAAAGAGAGGCGGCCAAGAAGAATGAAACAGACGAGCCACAACATGTCATTCACATGATCTTAGGAGGCATCGGTGCTCCACAAGAACCCTGGTCAGAAAAACCAAAATATCCATCACCAGAGAAAAGCGAACTCGAGGTTACATACCCGAGGGCGCTCTCACATTCAACGACGAGAACATCGAAACCTTGTCTCAGCCTCACAACAACGCATTGGTAATCTCTTTTCTTGTGAATACGTTTCAAATTAAACGTGTACTTGTGGATCTAGGTAGCTCAGCCAATATTATCAAGTCAAGGGTGGTAGAGCGGCTCGGACTGTTTGACCAAATCGTGCCCACCTCTCGAGTCCTCAGTGGGTTCAACATGGCGAGTGAAACAAAGAAAGGGGAAATCACCCTCCCGGTCAACGTGGCGGCACTACCCAAAATGCCAAATTCCATGTCATCGAAGGAGACATGAGGTACAACGCCTTGTTCGGAGGCCATGGATACACTGCATAAGAGCAGTACCATCCATCCTCCATCAAATGATGAAATTTTCGATAAAGGATGGGATAAAAACTGTCTACGGGGAACAACATGCAGCAAAAGAGATGTTTGCGGTGCACAATGTGGCACCGGAACCAATACCTCTACCGTCGAAGGAGCCAAAGGATAAGCAAACAGTAAAATAGCAATAGCAAGATACTTTCTCAGCTACGCCTAACTAAACAAAGCACAGGACCATACCGCGTCCTCATAACAAACGATTGAATCATATCAAGGCCCGAAGCACCGTCAGCATTAAGGTATGATCATCCCCCCTTTTTCAGCTACATTTTATACCAACCTGAGTGCAGGCATCCGATCGAAATGGCTGAAGCGCTTTCCAACTCAAAGGCCTTAGGTTCCAAAGCGTACGTTGCACTCTTTTCCTTGGACCGGGTTTTTATCCCAAGAAGGGTTTTGCCGGCAAGGTTTTTAACGAGGCAATATCTATATGCTACCTAAGGGAGGCTCAACAAGTATTCAAGGCTTCTCTTCAATCAACCTCGAATAATGGGGGGCATCCCCCCAGAAGGTTACCTACTCGGAGAAGCCAAGATGCGCTAAATGAGGTCTCGATAGGAAAATGATGTACCGGGCCAAACGATCAAACGAACCGTGTCTGTATAGAATAACGGAGCCCTTGACAGCGAAAACATGTATACTATTACCAAGTAATCAATGAATACTTTCCCCTCCATCGCCGGGGAAGAAGGGTTTGAAGAATCGACGGGACCCAAGGTGAATGGGTATGTATATACATAAAGAAAGCCGACTTTATGATCTCTTATGCTCTTACTAGAACTGGGAATCTCAACCAGCACTGTCCTCTCCCATCGACAGTCTTCCATCACTTTTTGTATATTAGTCATGACTCTAATATACCGGGACACATGTTCGCATCGGTCCAGCATAGATGAGGGCCTCTCAATAGAAAAATCGATCACAGTATCGAACTCGATAGGGGTACACTGTTCAATGGTGGGGGCACTTTGGGTTTACCCCTGGATGTGCGAGACGAAGAGGCGGTACCCTCTTTTATAGGCACTATTTTAGAGGTTCTAGCCATGGTGGTGGAAAGGTCCTTCTGAGAAAGGATGTTATGAATCAAGAACGGAAGAAAGAAGAATGTAAAAAGGATGACTTTGGCTCTGAAAGTTTGAAGATGTTGTAAAAGTGTGAATCACTAAACGAACGAGGTATTTATAGAAGCCATATAGGCAGCAGAAAGGATGAACCAATAGTGGTTTGTGGGCTTCTCGATAGTCGTGTTGACAGCGACCCTTGCGTGGCTTTTGAGTCATGGCATTTAATGCTCTGATAGACTGACGTCACGGAAATAGTATCTAAGAAGCAAGAGTTCGAAATCGTTTCCTATCATTTTTATTCTAGGAAACGCGGGGACTATCTGTATACGGTGAAATTAGAGGAGCCGATTTTGTGGCCATTACGATGCTCCTTAGATACACCTGCTAGGGCTCGAGGCGAGACTCGAGATGTAACCTTGAAGGATTTCCAAATGATCAACTCTGAGGCAGCGAAATCGATAGCTATGATGGAAAGATGGAGAGTTCCCTAGGCACTTGGTTAAAGTTGGCAAAGTCTATTAGGCTAGTCCAATCCTGTATCATGGCATTAAATGGCTGTACCAGCCGCATATCTTTGTAATAAATGCATTTGTACTATAATAGGATTCCCCTCATCTATAAAGGGGACCTTTGTCATTTTGTAAGGGATACAACAGACTATGTCCAATACAAGAACATTGTCTGCTTTCTAGCTTGAACACATTCTCTTGGTTTCATTATTTACATTTATTGCTTATATTCATTGTGTTCTATTAATTGTTCATCATTTATTGCTCATGATTGATCATAAAGAGCCACCATCGCAGCTCTCATAACTGTTAATCCTTAATCGGCTTCCCTTAACCAGACATCCGACTCGACCCCGAGGCCCGAATACGCAAGCTTGAGGCCCCCAATTTCCAGCCATTCGGTTCGGTTATTATGCCATTTTCAATCTTTTATCTTATTTTCTAGTCTTTTACTTAGAATCTATTGCCTAACAACTAGCATAAAAATAGATCACATATTTTTTGAACCACAAAATCAAATCTAATTGTTATTACAATTTTCAAGGTAAACAAAGAAAAAAATTCTAAGTGCCTAATCCTCCTCGGGAGCTCCATCTTCATCTTCTCCGCTCATAGATCCACTCGCGCTCCCGGAGTCATCATCATCAGAGAGCAAAGCTTCTGCTTTAGCCTCTAGCACTTTCGTATTCTCGATATCGGCTGTGAGGTTAAAGCCACGAGTATGAATCTCTTCGAGAGCCTCTCTCCAAGACTAGCGCTTAGCATGCTCGACAACGTAGGATAACCAAAACTGAGCAACATCAAAAATTTCCTTTGCTCAAGCATTAGCGGCTTCGGCATCGGCTTGGTAGACGGCCATGACCGCCTCTGCCTCGGCCTTTACTTTTTCTTCCTCAGATGTGGCCTTTGCAAGCTCGGTGGCCAAACGAGTCTCGAGCTCTTCAATTTTCATGGCTCAGACAAAGCTCTCCTCCTCGCTTTGGAGTTGATGCTCAACCGAAGATAGTTGGGCTCGAGCCGTATCTTTTTTCGAGGCGAGGCGATCCATGTTCTGCTTCCACCCTAAAGTCTGCCTCTTTCACCTCAGCCTCCTCACAAAGCTGCTCAATCTTTTTGGCCTTCTGATAATTCTGTAGGGTCTAAGTGTTAGTCGCCAATATCAAATTGATATGTCAAGCTCCCAAAAATTTACATTACTTGCTCGATGAGATCGGTCTGCTCTTTATGAGTTGTTGTCAATTCATCTTGGAGGTCCCTGATCTCCTGTTCTTTTGGCACATAAAGGAGTTTGAGGGCATCTCTCTCCTTGGTGAGCCTTTTGAGATTGGCCTTACACCGGTCCAGCTCTGCCCTAGATTTTGAAAACGCTTCCTGGTGAAGCATCAAGGCCTATGAAGAAAGAAAGTAAAGTCAGATAAGAGAAAATGGTAAGACGAAAATGATATTGACAAAGGGAGCTAAGGCTTACCTGAGTCAGTAGTCAATAAGCCTCGTAAAAGATGCTCGATCCACAACGGGAACATCTTCGACCCCCGTAAAGAAACAACGGAAAAGGTCCTCCCCTTCGTGGGCCATTCCTACGTCGGGGGTCCCCATGGCCCGAGCTTCCTCAATTTGCCCCTCGGAGAATAAGGGGAGGGACGGCGAATCACCAAAGTCTATTTCCCCAAGCAAGTCACATGGGGCATTCCCTTCATTTCGAAGGGCCTCAGAAATGGCCCCTTTGAATACGTCCACCAATTGCATATCTCAGCGGGAGGCAACATCAACCCCCATTGATTCAAGGCTCCGCTCGGGGCATCTTCCAAGCCCTCCTCAACCCGAGGCTGAACTTCTTTGATTATAATAGGCTCAACGGCCTTTGGGACCTCGACGCTCGTCTTCCGAGCCACCAGCTCATAGTCAGCATTTTCTCCCTCCTCTTCTTCATCTCGTAGTTTTTGGGCTATGTCAAAAGACAGAGAGGCAAAGTCATTCTTTGACTTGCGAGCCTTGCTCTTCTTAGGTTTCGGAGTATCTGAAGGCGAGACCCTTCTCCTCTTCTTATCCTTGGCCGATTTTGGGCCTCCTCTTCCCCAGGCGGGGCATGCCTCATTTCAGCAACATCCTCGAGACCTGCATAAAAGGGAATCAAGTACAAATAATAAAAAAAATTTCAGAAAAGAGCATCAAAAGCGTATAGGATAAGCTTACCATGATTCTTGGCCTCCCATCAGCCCCTCGCTAAATCGCGCCACGAGCGCTCAGCATATGTGGAAGTCGGAGCGAGCTTTCGAACCCAACTTTCAAGGTTCGGGATTGCAGTGGGCACCCAGGGAACCACTACATCATAAGAAAAGACATGGGTGAGAAAAGATGTGGGTGAAGGAAGCTAAAAGAAACAAAGCAATCAACATAAGAAGTTGATGGGTTTATACTTACGCTTCATGTTCCATTCCTCGGGGAATGGCATTTTCTCGGCCGGAATTATATTGGAGGTCCTCACTCGGACAAACCGACCCATCCATCCCCAATCCTTGTCCTCATTTGTACTCGAGAATAACACCTTTGTGGCTCGGCAATGGAGCCTTAATCTGCCCCGATAGAGACGGGGACTATACAGTCTCATGAAATGGTCGAGGGTAAACAACATGCCATCGACCTTGCTCACAAAAAATCGAAGCAGGATAACAATGCGCCAAAAGGAGGGATGTATCTGGCCAAGAATTATTTGGTATTGGTGGCAGAAGTTGATAATAATAGGGTCAACGGAACCCAACGTAAAAGGGTAAGTGCCTCAAGAATCCTTTCACGTGAGTGGTGATGTCCTCCTCAGGGTCGAGATCACCACCTCTTTGCCTTCTCAACGGCAATCCTTTTTTTTACCTGCTTCAGGTCGCCCTCAGTTATCGAGAATATGTATCTCGACATCGACTCACATCAGCTAGTGACATACGAGGGTTTCGCGATCTTGAAATCGGAGGTAAGTTCGCACGACCCCGGAACACACTCCTCGATGCGTGGCTCCACCAGCGGGCCGCGACGAAGAGGTTTTTTCCTTTTGGGGAACAAATTTAGATGTTTTTGCCATGTCTATGTAAGTTCAAAAAAAAGAAGATGAAGTTTGTTGTTTTAAGAGAGGATTGGCAAATAGGATGTAGATAATTTGCGGAATTGAGGAACTTGAAGGAAGTAGGTGAGATTTTTAGATTACAAACAGTTTTGAAAGTGAAGTTCGAAAAAATTATGAAGAGGGTCTATTTATAATGTTTGCCATGACGGTTCAAAGGCATCAGTGGCTGACCATCAACTGGCACTAATCAATGATCTCGAGAACTGTGCAAACGCGATGCTTCAGTCGCCTCCGTCGCTTACGTCGCGAGGGTGACATCATGATTGGTCGAGGTGCAAAATCAAAGGCTCAGTTTTTTTCTTCTCATTACACACTAAAAATGAGGGGACTATCTTTATACGGTCAAAATTGGGCCTACCCAATTTTCGAAGGAAAGGAGCTGCATCGGGGGTAACCTCATAATGAATCAGACCTGATCTCCAAGATAAGGCATCGAGTAGAAAGATCGAAGTGTACGTCGAGACCAAGGCCATCAGCAATCGAGACTAAGTATGACAACTTCGAAGAAAATGCAATAACGAAAAGGCGAGATATCCGTAACTGGTAGGAGATCACGGCGGAAATCTCAGAGCAGATCAAATAAAGGGCGGTTATTTGTATCAATCAAGGGATTTACTTCTGTAATTAGAATTGTACCACAATTAGGATTCCTCTAGTATATAAAGAGGGGTCCCCATTATTTTTAAATACCTTACATTCACGAATATTAAAGCAATATAATATTTCTTTCTTCTGCTCATCAACTTACTGCTCTTTAACTATTCTTACTTTACTGCTCTCGAGGGTTCATCAGCTCGAGGACACTGTCCAAATATTGGTTTGTTTTATGTTCTTGTCAATTTCATCACTTATCTCTAAATTGATCAATTGGTATTAAGTGAGATCACGTATCCTTAAAACCACATCACAAGTTTAATTGTTACTCGATTTTTAGGGTAAACAATTATGTATTGCTATGACGATAAATAACGCTCAAGGTCTAATATTAGATTTTGTTGGAATTTATTTACGAGAACCCGTATTTTCCCATGGTCAGCTTTATGTTGCTTTATCGCGAGCAAAAAACTCAAGTTCGGTGAAATTGCTTATCCGACCGCAAACAACTAACAGCAATGATGATCTTACAACACATAATGCAGTATATGATTAAATTGTTCAAGCATCCCTCTTGTGAATTGACAGTAACACTATGAGTAGTCACTTATTTGAGACTTGATGTACATCTAACTGATATATTGCAAAAGTTTGATTCTCAACACCTAAAATTTGGTTGTTATCACATAGATGTTAACTGAAATGTCTCTAAATCTTCAATCCTTGATTTGCTAAAGATCCTAAAGGTGTAATACTACTTGAATATAGCACTAACTATCAGGTAAGTAATTTTTTTTCTTGAACTCTTGCTTTGATTTGTAATTTTATCTATTTGCATCGATCTTTTTACATGTTTGCTTAAAGTGGAAATATATGCATGAATGCATGACGGTCAATAATATTGTTGTTAAGAAGTTATCTGTTATTTCATATTATTTTTTTCCATAAACCGGTGACTTGGGACATCCTAAATTATTCCAAGTGGCGACTCTGAATTAAATAAACAATCCCATTTCGAATAATATCACTTTAATTGGGAAAACTCCCTTTCCCTCGAGAAAAAGGTGGTGTGACAGCTCTGGCGACTCTGTTGGGGACAAGAAGCCAGAACTCCGGTTCAGGGTTCAGAATTCGAGCTTAGAATAATTGTTATAGTTCGCTATTGTTTATTATCTGATTTTTATGTGTTTGAGCATAATGTGCTAAATGCCGCTTTTACCTCTTTGATATTGCTTGAATTGTATAAAAACTGTTACAAAACCCTTCTTCTCACTGAGTCTTCTAAATCTTCTGGGAAGTGCACGCTGCCGTGACTTCTTTTCTGTTAGTGTCATACCCTAATTTAGAACGAGGACCGGATCAGTTACAAAGCCGATATAAGAAGTCAGTATAAAGCTCTCACCAAATCATGTAAAGAGGTGCAAGTATTATAATAAAAGTTCAAGTTGTTGATGTGAATTATAACCATGTGGAACAGAGGTCATGAAAGAGATAGAAGATGTAATGTGAGATTTTAAGGTAAGTAAGGTAAAGGTGAACAACGTACGAGATACTCAAATGCAGAAGGTTGTGAATAGTCCATACTGCGGATAGAAGGCTAGAAGCGCGGAGATTCAGTATCCAGGAATAATAGCAGCATCGTCAGTGGCATATGTTCCAGCCTATGGCTTCTAGTTATCGAGAGGCCTAGTCAAGAGAGTAAAGAAGAGCTAGAGACGATGTGATGTCTCGCTTGATCTTTCAGAATAACATAAGAAAATCTATGGTGCAAGAAAGTTGAAGGAAGGTTGCAAGTAGTATAAATGGATATGTGTAGATCGCAAGCTAAATTATGGTAAAGCGACAAGGTTTTAGGAAGACATGTGTAAGGACAAGGAAAGGCGAGTGAGAAGGTGACGGGAATGCATAAGCCCTCGGCATTAAGCCCATGAAAACAAGAGAGCTAACGATTTCTCTAAGTTATAGAAAGTTCAGTATATCCTGAATAAACTCAAAGGAGTGTAAGACTTGTAGCATTTAGAAGAGATGGAATACTGCCTTGGTAGTAGAATGATGGTGTAATTGTGATAGATGAAGGATGACGTTTGGGCCTACGATTGAGTAATGATTTCCTGAATTGTACAGGATTCAAATACCAACGTAAGGTAAATCATATTAGGATGCTATGAAATACGATTATGGAAGTATAGTATCGTATCGCCCCCAGGTGGGTCAGGAAAAATCACTTCAAATGTTCCACGATGTAACGTAAGCCCTAGTGATTACGTAAGAGGCTTCAAGTTATCAGTGATAATTGGAGATCAATATTGAAGTGAAGCAACAATGTATGGACAAAAGTCACAAAGTATAAGATGAGATTAGGCCGTCATTCTTAAGATGAACAGTAATGGGGAATCATTAAAGGACATAGATTTTTATATATGGGATAAGCAACGAAAGTAACCTGGAGTTTGCTAGAAGACCTAAGTAACGATAAAACAAAGTAAGATTTATGGTACAATATGACCTACCTAGATGCGGTAAAGTCATACGAATGGATAACAAGGTCTATGAAATAAGACATAGCAATATCCGTAAGTTCAACACAGTATCGAGCGAAGAACTTCAGTATACCTATAGGTTCCCGAAGGGACAACTTGTCATAGTTATGCATATGTTCACAAAGTGAGGCCTAGAGATTGTATAAAAGTTGGAGAGAAGAGTCGCATAGGCGCACATGCAAGGAAAAGGTTGTACAAGCTGCATGACAGAAGGTAGCAACAGTTACGAGATTGGAAGGATTCTGACTACAAGTCGTGGTATGAGAAAGATTCCTAAAGGGGTGAATGCCCTGGCCTTTAGATTTACTCAAAGAACAAACGCCTAGATGGCAAGGATAGTATTAAAACCATTCGTAAGAGCTATCCGGTTACGGGACCAATAAATGCATTAATCAACATTCAAGGACGAATGTTCCAAAGGGGAGAATGATGTTACACCCCACAATAATACGTTAATTTTACGTTCCGCAATATTATATTACGATGATGTTACGCTCCGCGGTATTATATTACGACGATGTGACACCCTATAGTATTGTACGTTGAAATTGTCGTAAGATAATTGACCCCAGTTCAAGGACAAAATTATTTGGAGATTATAAGTATTATTCTATTTTAAACAAGTGATAAGTAAATTCGTGAAGGTGAGAGGGTAAGAGAATAGAAGAAAGTGGATTTCGTCAAAGTTAGTCAATTTGGGATAACATACAGTCCGAGCTATAATACCCGGTATTTATGGACTAATGCCATACAAGGTACCACATGACCATGATAGTAGGGTACATAAAGTGTTTTAAAGTGAGTAGTATTTTAAGTAATTTAAGATAATTCTTAATTATGTGGGTAATGGGTAATTTTGGATTTTAGCAAGAGATTAACTAAGTGATTAGGTTATTTGGATAAGATTTAATAAGCCAAAAACATGGCAGCAACTCAAAGACATATTTAGTGACTCTTCACTTGCATTATTAGGTGGCATTTTAAGAGATATTTGGTGGCTAAATTAAGCCATATTAAGTGGGGCCCACATCCATATATAAGACATCTCAAATTTAAGAGTCATGAATAAAGTAACACGAGTCTTTCTAATATGCATCTGCATATATCACATAAGCAACGAAGATCTTCAACAATTCAAAGCAATGTGAGATTTTGCAATTCTAGGAGAGCACGGTACAATGTTTCTCAAGAATATCATAGGAATTTTTTTCTACTTCGATCCGTCGTTACATGTTTTATTGCAATTAATGTGTGTTAGAGGGATTTTCAAGAGTATTGACTCAGGTATGTTAAGGCTAAGCCCTTCCTTCATTTTGAAATGATCTCGTAACAACATGTGTTTGATGACGAGGCATAAAGAGAAGTTCATACTCCCGAATTTATATACATTATCCTAGTGTCATAAGTTATAGTATTCTCCTTATCGGGACTTTATATGGAATTCAGTATTGTCTTCTTCCTGTCAAGAGAGCAGAGGGTCTATTTATATACAGTATTATAGTATTTTCACCACCATCGAGCTATAATTGGTGGGCAGACCCCTATTGGGCAACCTTTTATCAGATGGTAAGTTATATACCGAGCCTACTATGGCCGAGCGCCTATGAGCGAGCCCAGAATGGCCGAGATACAGAGCCTAGTATGTCGAGCGCCTATGAGCGGGCCTACTACGACAGAGCAATTATACGTTCCGAGCCTAATAGGGCCGGACATTTATTTTACTTATTATATTGAGAGAGTTGAGTCAGTATCAGCAGGTAAGTATATCTCCAGATCATCTTTGTCTAACAGTTACTTTCAGTTGTCATTTCAGTTTTAGCTTTCAATTATTTTATTGCCTTACATACTTGGTACATTATTTCGTACTGACGTCCTATTTCTGGGGACGTTGTATTTCATGCGTGCATATTCAGACAGACGATTAGACTACCTCGGTAGATGTTGCCCAAGTTCAGCTTGATCGGTAAGCTCTATGTCCTTCGGAGTTGCCGTGTCTAGAGTTTTGTGTACATCTTGTGTATATATGTATATATGTACGGGTAGGTTGGGCCCCTGTTCCGATCACATTACATCCATAAGTAGAGGCTTGTAGACATATCATGTCAGTTAGTGCAGTATGTTGGGCTTGTAGGCCTTGTATGTATATTTTGTTGGTTGGTTAGCTGTAGTAGTTATGATGAGCTTGTCGGTCCATCTTTATATTGATGTTTAGTCAGCATTACTTTCCGTTCAATTTAATATTTTGGTTCGCAAATTGTCTTGCAATGTGGCCCCATGGCCAAAGTATGACATTATACGTTTAGAGACCCTTAGTCGCAAGTTGGTACACAATGATAGGTGAGGCACCAAGTGCCCGTCGCGGTCCATTGGTTTGGGTCGTGACACTTATGCCGTCCTTTCTTTCCAACCCTATCCAAAAACCTTCCCAGTACGACCTCACGATATGCCTTCAAGAATGCCAAGAGACGCATGCAATGAGCAACGTTTGTCACACGACATAGAACACTATAGAGTTGCTCACACAAGAAGGCAAAATAAAAATAAAAATAAAAGGAAAATGAGAGAGTCTTACTAGTGAAAACCCTCACCGGCACTGTAAGGCGACGGTAAGTAGAGATAAATAAATGAGAGAGGCTTGTTGCTGAAAATCCATTGGGGCACCACTAGTCAGAAGTGAGTCGTGAAGCTGATGCAAAGGATTGACACGAACAAGCCCGACTTAAAAGGTCATAAGAATGGTCAAAGGGAAGATTGGATTAGTTTGATACATTGGTTAAGTTCAAAATGCATGTCATGATCATCAAGGCTAGTTATTTTTTTAAAAAAATCTTCTTTCTGTCCTTCCCGACAGGGGAATTTCTTGTTAATACAATTTCTTTCCATCATTGTGTCCCTTCACTCGGAGTTAGTCCTTGTCAAAACAAGCAAGAAAAGATTTCAAAATCTACTACCGGCTTTTCAGTTACACAAAGTAAACTTGGCCAGGACACTCAGTTGTTACAGTCAATATGGCTTGAGGATTCATGCAAAGGCGTCCCCCTAAAAGACTCTTGTCAGCCTACTTAATTAAAGCAAGCAAAGATAACCTCAAGGTTAATAAGAGATTCTCTGTAGTACTGAACAAGGACTATAGAGTGTGCACAACGTGCAAAAGGTACTTCTAGTTGTGATTCTCTCTAACAAACAAATTGATCAAAAAGCAAGAAGTCATTCAATATATCAGAAAAGGTCAACAAAGCAAAGATCTCCAACTGCGATAAGGCAAACAATCAGGGGTGATGTAGAGAAAAAGTCTCTTGAGATCGACTCAAGCTGATTGAGAAAAAGCCAAGCCGCCCAAGACTTAAGGCCAAAAACCGACCACAGCTTTCAAAACTGACAAAATTTTCTTTGTTTGAAACAGGAACAAAGCAGTGCAAGTGGTTCCAAAAAAAATGAGAGAAAAAGAAGAGAAGACAAGAGCCGACAAAAGAAAGTTTCTCAAATCTTTACCTTTATTTGTCTTGCTAGTGTGCATAAAATCTTGCCATTGCTCTTCATATTTTTTCCTCCTAGGGTAATACGTCCTAGTCTGATGGATTTCCCTTCCAATAAAAATCTTAGTCTAATGAATCTTTCTCCTAAGATAAGAAAACCTAGTTTGGTGAATTTTCTCCTAGGATAGAAGTCTTAGTCTGATGAATCTTTCTCCTAAGATAATAAATTAGAAAACCTAGTCTTATGAATTTTCTCCTAGGATAGAAGTCTTAGTCTGATGAATTTTTCTCTTAAGATAAAAATCCCTAGTCTGATGAATTTTCACCTAGGATAAACATCTTAGTATGATGAATCTTTCTCCTAAGATAAAAAGCCCTAGTCTGATGAATTTTCTCCTAGGATTAATGTCTCAGTCTGATGAATCTTTCTCGTAAGATAAAAAGCCCTAGACTGATGAATTTTCTCCTAGGATAAACGTCTTAGTCTGAGGAATCTTTCTTCTAAGATAATAAGCCCTAGTCTGATGAATTTTCTCCTAGGATAATTTAAAAAAAAGAAGAGAGAAGTCTGGATTTAAAAAAAGGGTCTGTTATTAGTTTCCTTAAGTTTTCAATCTCTAGTTTTTCTTAAAGTTCAGGGGTCCCGCCTGGAAAATAGGGCCAGTTTTAGTTTCCGTAAGTCATTAATCTTTAGTTTTCCTTAAGTTCAGGGGTCTCGCCTGGAAAATATGGTATCTTTTAATTCTCTTAAGTCGTTAGTCTCTAGTTTACCTTAAGCTCAAGGGCCCGCCTGGAAAATGGGGTCATCTTTTAATTCTCTTAAGTCGTTAGTCTTTAGTTTTCCTCGAGTTTAGGGGTCCCGCCTGGAGAATATGGTCAATTTTTAGTTCCTTAAGTTTTCAATCTCTAGTTTTTCTTGAGTTCAGAGGTCCCGCCTGGAGAATATGGTCATTTTTTAGTTTAGTCAAGCTTAGTTTATAGTTTTCCTTAAGCTCAATCTCATAGGAGACGCACGTCCTAGTCGAGTCTTTAGTTTTACTCTCATAATTGCATATTTCATTAATAGCGTAGGTGATTTACAATTTTGCCAATAACTTGCAAAATTTTCCTAGTGAAAACTGGGGCAGAAAAATTTCGTTTGCTTGTTTTGTTTTGGTGTCTAAGCAGGTTTTACCTCGAGGCACATGGTTCGAGATGACCAAAAGAAGAAGTCTCAATCTAGAATAAAAGAAAAGAAAATAGAAGTGAATCCAAAATACAGAAGCAGATGAAAGATGTGAATTGTTCAAGATATGACTGAAGTCACGAGCATTGCATTCCTTGTTTTTATCAAAAGAAGCCATAGAAGAACGAACTAGCACCGACGTCTAGCAAACATCGAGGTTCAAATCAAAAGTCTACAGAAAGAACCATTCAAGATTCAAGATCAAGTTTCAGAAGCCTTATAGATAGGAATCTTGTAACTCATAGCTGATAGGCTTGTTTTGTTCTTTTTGATTTTGATTTTGATGTAATAACAGGACTGCGGACCGGAGCCTCGAACAGAACCTCACTCGACTCTCGCATCCTCTTCACATACTCCATCACATCATTCACTTTTGCACTACACGTGGTCTGATTCCTTTATATCCAAGGATATGTAGGCAGCTCAGATCCAGGGCTCGGTCATAATCTTTTGTCCATCTTCGTTTTGTTTTGAATAAGTGTCGGGTCAGAAATCAATTACGTCGCTTACTTGATTCTTTGCTCAAAAACACTTCGTATTTCCAAGAAAAGAGGGGCAGTTGTAAGCATGTAATTTTTGACCCGCCATGTTTTTGAGTTATTTTTAGTGTTTAAAATATTTATTTCACTTAACTATAATTTGTATGGAGTTTCAGTCTACTTTTACTTCAAATTTCAATTTAAAAAAATACTTTTTATTTTTATTGAGGTCATTAGTATTTTGTAATAAAATCGTTTTAAGTTTATTATTATTTTATTCTATGTTTTCTATATTTACCTTGATATAATCTTTGAAAAATACAAAAAAATATATAAATATAATATAGTTTTATTTTAATTAAATCAATTATCATTTGATTTTTAAAAATTTGGACAATTTTTCTTGTCTATCTTTTGTTTGAGAGGCTGCAAGAGTTGGCCCAAATTCGGAGCCCAATAACCCCACCTACAGCTCAAATTTCCCCTTTGACCTCACATAAAAGATCACCTTTCCCATTCTTAAAACAACTCTAAGACTCTAGAGCTTCACTCACCCTTCTCCATACCTAAATCAGCCGCACATTCCAAAAAAAGAGACCAGCGTCTCCATCGTCGTCTCTCTCAAGCCTACACCAAGCAGCCACACTCTTATTCTAATACACAGCCGCCACCCCCAAGAGAACTCCCTCACCTTCAGCCGCCACAAAAAGCCCTCTCTCTCGTTTTCTTCCTCAATGCCATTGCCGGTGACCTATGGATATTTGGGCTGCTGTCCATCTATTCATCGTTGACTCTATCGCCGTTGCTCCGATCTAACCGGGAACAACATAAAATCCGATGACCTTCAAATCTCCATGAAAACCGACCATTTTCGTCCCTAAAAACAACCTTAAAATCCAACCCCATCACTCATGAAGACCACCCAAAAATAGCCCTTGAATCTCCATTAAATAGATTCAAAATCACCCCCAAACACAGTCAATGTTTAGTCGATGATTTGAGCATATTTGTTGTCGTTTTTAGTCTTCCCTAGCTGAAAAGTCATCATTTCTGTACAAAATCTTGCTTGGAGTTTCCCATTAAATAAAGTTCGGTTTGAGGCACGTACAAAGCACTATTATTTGAAGGAGTGTCTTCGTACTCCAGCTACAATAAATCGAATGATACCAAATATTGGTATCTAGTCAACAATTAGAGAGAAATCTGAGAGGAGAAGACAGAAATTGAAGGAAGAAGTAGAAGAGAAGAAGAAGAAGGTAGAAGAGCTAGAACTGTGGGAAGGAAATTCGTACTTTCATTGGTATTCAAAAAATTACTAATGAGTTATTACAACTGGCTATTTATACTACTCGATGGTCTACTGAAAATGTAAAATCAAAGCAAGAGAATTGAGCTAAGACATAAGCTAAACATACTAACTACATTTCCCGCCACTAACTAATATTCAAATTTGAACTATAACTAACATAACTAACTTTCAAATGAACTACTCCTCAGCTTTTGACGTGGCTTTATGGACTCCTGCTGAGTTTTGTGTATCAAACCCCCCTGTGGAAAGACACCCTTGTCCTCAAGGGTGAAAGAAGGAAACCTCGTCCGAAGGAGGGAAGCAAATTCCCAAGTAGCGGCATCAACATCCAAACCTTGCCATTTAACCAAGCATTGGGCAACTGCCTTGTTACCCTTTTTGACCAATCTACGATCAAGTATAGCTTCCGGAGCAGGACATAAAGGACTGGAAAGATCCAGGATAGGAGGGTGGATCATTTCAGAAGGCAGGACAGGGCAGAACTTGAGCTGGGAAATATGAAAAGTGGGATGGATTTGGACCTTAGGTGGGAGCAACAATTCACAGGCAACTGATCCAACTAGTTCAACAATAGGCTAAGGACCAAAATAGCGAGAGGTAAGCTTATGATAGGGAGAGATAGAAAGGGTGGATTGCCTGTAAGGTTGCTACTTCACAAAGACCCAATCACCAACTGAAAATTGCCTGTCAATGCGATGAGCATTTTCTTGATCTTGCATACACTGTTGAGCTCGTTCCAAATGATACTTAGCTAGCTGCATTTTAAAGTCGCGGAGTAGCATAATGCTCTCAATGTCATCAGAAGGAGAGTCACTAGGGACATAAAGGAGGTGGAGAGGAGGAGGATAACCATAAAGGAGTTCAAAAGGTGAGGTCTGAATGGAAGAATGGTGTGATGAGTTATACCACTATTCACCCAAAGGCAAGAAGGCACACCAATCAGATGGGGAATCAGAATAAAAGCAGCATAGATAAGTCTCCAAACAATGATTGAGAACCTCAGTTTGGCCATCGGTTTGCGGATGATAAGCTGTAGAAGTGTGCAAGTGTACACCCTAAGCAGAAAGGAACTCCTTCCAAAATGAGCTAATAAAAATAGGATCACGATCACTGGTGATGGTAGCAGGAAACCCATGTAATTTGAAGATGTGGTCTAGAAAAATAGACACAAGGGACTGGGCAGTATAGGGATGAGCCAAAGCAATGAAATGACCATACCTAGTCAATCTCTCAACTAGGACCCAAATAACAGTCTTGCCCTTTGATTTGGGCAAACCTTTATTAAAATCCATGTTGATATCTGTCCAAGGAACTGCATGGAGAGGTAGAGTTTGCAACAACCCAGCTGTAGCAGAAGTGTCATACTTGTTCCTTTGACAAACAGAACAACTGCACACAAAGTTGAGAACATCAGTTCTGATGCCCTTCCAATAAAAGTAAGCCATCAATTTCCTAGTGGTTGCATAAATGCCAGAATGACCACCAGATGGAGAAGAATGCCATAGTTGTAAAAGCTTAGTTCTGAGCCCTAGATCATTTCCTACCATCAATTTACCCTTCCTCCTAAGTTGATTGTTTATCCAAGTGAAGTGTTTCTGTGGTGGTGTGTAAAGAAGTAATGAGGTGGCTAAGCTCAGGATCTTGAAACCAACTGTCTTGAATTTCACTCCAAAGATCTGTTTGAATAGAAGAAACCATGAGGGTCATCAGCTCAGCTCTTGACATCCTTGACAAGGAATCAACAGCCACATTCTCCTTGCCCTTCTTATACTGGATTTCAAAGTCAAAGTGTAGCAACTTAGCCAACCATCTAATCTGCAAGTCAGTGTGTAACTTCTGTCCCAATAGGTACTTAAGGGCTTTTTGATAAGTCCTCACAATAAAATGGTGACCCAAAAGATAGTGAGACCATTTAGTAATTGCAAACACCAGAGCCAACAACTCTTTCTCATACAGAGATAAAGTCATGTGCCTAGGAGCTAACCCCTTACTGATGAAGGCTTTGGGATTGTCATTTTGTATAAGAACAGCGCCAATACCTGTACCACTAGCATCTTTTTCAACTACAAATGGAAGAGCATAGTTAGGTAATGCTAACACAGGAGCAGAAGTAAGAGCCAATTTCAATGCTGCAAATGCCTCTGCAGCTTTAGCATTCCACAGAAAATCATCCTTCTTGAGCAAGTCTACGAGGGGCCTACTAATAAGACCATAGCCCCTAATGAACTTCCTATAATACCCATCCAGACCCAAGAAGCCACTCAGTTGTTTAACAGTAGTGGGAATTGGTCATTGCTGGACTGCTTCAATTTTCCTAGGATCAGTAGAGACCCCATCAGCAGTAATAAAATGTCCTAAGTATTCCACCCTTGAAACTCCAATTGCACACTTAGATTGCTTGGCCAATAGATTGTGAGTGACCATAGTGTCAAATACCTGCTTCAAATATCCACATGATCTTGCAAATTAATATTATAGATCAAAATATGATCAAAGAACACTAAGACAAATTTTCTGAGAAACTTCTGAAACAAGTGATTCATGAGACATTGAAATGTAGAGGGAGCATTAGTTAAGCCAAAGGGCATTACTAATACTCATAGTGTTCAGAATGTATTTTGAAAACAGTTTTGGAAACATCCTCAGGTAGCATCCTGATTTGATGATAACTAGATCTGAGATCAATTTTAGAGAAAATGGTGGCCCTAGTCAAATCACCTAGTAGATCATCTATAAGAGGTATGGGGAATTTGTCCTTGATTGTGCAATGATTCATTTCCTTGTAATCTACACATAGCCTCCAAGACCCATCCTTCTTACCAACAAGGACCACAGGAGATGAAAAAGGACCGTTGCTGTACTGGATGACCCCTTGCAGTAGCATTTCATTAACCAACCTTTCAATGATGTCCTTTTTAATAGAAGAATACATGTAGGATCTAACATTTACAGGTTTTGATCCAGGTTGGAGGGGTATTATGTGGTCAAAAGCTCCCCTTTGGTGAGGTAGGGATGTAAGTTCAGCAAAGACCAGTTGGTTTTGATGCAACAACTGATCCACAATGGAAGTACTAACAGTTGTGCAGGGCTTTACAGTGCATAGGAGTAAGTGATCTAGGAATACTATCTCTCACTTGCAGCATACAGAACTGTATCTCCTCCCCCTTCAACCTATTCAAGGATTTTGGACTGGAGACCTTACAGTCCTCAGACACTCCCCTCAATAAATGAGACTTTCCTCGATAATTGAAAGCCATAGTAAGCTCAGAGTAATCCATGGTAATATGACCAAGTGTTTTTATCCATAAAGCTCCCAGAACCACATCATATTTACCAACTGGAAATACAAGTAAGTCAGAAGAGAATGTAGTACCTTGCAGAATCCATTCAAAACCCCTAACAACCCCAGAAGTGGCTTCTAAAGTGTTGTTTCCAAGGCTTACATAACTCATCCTGGTAGGATAGATTTGACACCCCAACCTCTTGGCAACATTTTCATCAATAAAGTTATGTGTACTTCCTCCATCAAGTAAGATTTGAATTGGCCTCTTCTCACTATATCCAATAACATGAATGGTTTGAGCTCCTTGTAATCCACTTAAGGCACATAAGGATATCATAGGAGTATCACCTTCCCCAGCTGACCATTCTTCCTTAGAAGGATTCTCCTCATATTGCTGCTTAATAGTCTCTCCACACTCACCTTCTGCTATCTCTAGATCCATCACAAACAATTGTTTAGGTAGGTTGCATTTATGACCAATAGTGTACATCACAAAAATAGCAAAGACCATGTGCCCTTCTAGCCTGCATATCTGCAGGAGAAATAGTTCTCCTGTTTCTGGGGACACTCACAGTGATTGAAGGAGGTAGAACTAATCTAGGAGTGGAAGAATTAGAACTAGGGTTATGTTTGAGGGTAAGTGGCTCATAGGGAGGCTTTTTGAGGTGAGTAGAGGACATAGAAGTAGTGTGACTCCTTAGGGCTTTAGCATTAGCAGCTAAGGTTTCTTCAGCTAATCTAGCTAAGCGATAGGTTTTGGACAATGTCTGAGGTTCATGCATTTTAACAGGGTTCACCAATTCCTCCTTCAATCTTCCTAAAAAATGAGATATAGCCTGGCTGATAGTTAGATAACACTGAGCTAAAACCTGGCAAAAGCAAATAGGAACTCCTTCACTGAACCAGTCTGCTTTAACTGCTTCAGTTCTAGAATATGATCAGTATACTCCTCACTAGATGTTTCAATCAAAGCCTCAATATACTCGTCCCATGGAGGAAGGCTAGGCGAATCTCTACACTTCAAATAAGACTGATGCCAAGCTAGAGCATCATCATCCAAATTCATGGATACTATATGTACCTTTTGATTTGCAGCAGTATTGTCAACAGCAAAATATTGATCAATTCTGTACAAACAGCTTTTCAAATTTTCACCATTGAATCTAGGAAATAACAAATTATGACTTCGATTGTTAGGAACATGATATGGATTAGGTCCTAAAATTCCCTGACCTGATTGTAGCACATTGTCCCGGCCCTTAGAGGTGGAACTGCTGTCTCGTGATTGCTGATGCAGCTGCATTCCATCGATTGAGTTTTTGAGGGCTTCAACCATATGTAGCATTTTAGCATGTCGATGATCCAAGTCAGCTCGCAATTCCTCTATTTTCCGATCGAGAATTGAACGCAGATCTAGCCGTTGAGCCGCTAGGTCTTCATAGTGTTTCTTACAGTCCGAATTTGCAGGATCAACAGCTTTACATGGTCCCATGGTTTGGCTCTGATACCAATTGATACCAAAAATTGGTATCTAGTCAACAATTAGAGAGAAATCTGAGAGGAGAAAACAGAATTTGAAGGAAGAAGCAGAAGAGAAGAAGAAGAAGAAGAAGGCAGAAGAGCTAGAACTGTGGGAGGGAAATTTGAATTTTCATTGATATTCAAAAAATTACTAATGAGTTATTACAACTGGCTATTTATAGTACTCGATGGTCTACTGAAAATGTAAAATCAAAGCAAGAGAATTGAGCTAAGACATAAGCTAAACATACTAACTACATTTTCCGTCACTAACTAATATTCAAATTTGAACTATAACTAACATAACTAACTTTCAAATGAACTACTCCTCAGCTGTTGACGTGGCTTTATGGACTCCTGCTGAGTTTGGTGTATCATCGAACAGTTATTGGGCGTGATAGAAGAGTATCTAAAGTGATAGGAAGTTGTACCGGAGAAACTGCAACTAGGTACCGGTGCTTCTCTGATATTTGAATCTTACGAGTTTAATTTGCTTTGGAATATGTGTAAAATGATATTTGAATCTTAGCCTCTTGAGTTTAATTTGTTTTGGAATATGTGTAAAGTTGCTGCTTTTTATGTTCTGTATGGATAGGTTTAAGACTTACCATAAAGACAAATAGATCTTGATATATTTGTTTCATTATTATTGAACTATGTGATTTAGATTTACATAATTTAAGCATGAAATTTCATTGTTGTGCCAAGATTCAGATTAGTCCACTAGTTAATTTCCATAATCGATCTTTTGTTGCGGTTCCTGAGTCGTCGGTAAACGTGTTGTAAGTTACGGATGCGTTTCACGTGTCGTATTGCAATATGTATAAAAACAATGAGTGCGCGATATCGCGACTTATTCAAATAAACTCCATAACTCATGGACCTTTACAATAATCTCAAATTAGCTTTAGAAAAATAATTATGAACATTCGTAGCTTGCTTTAGGCGTGATTAAATAAATCATCGTGACTATGGGTACGGTTCCTATAGCATAGTCATGATACGTAATCCCCTATTCGCGTATGCGTTTCAGGTGACTCGACAATAAATTTAAATAATAATAATAATAATAATAATAATAATAATAATAATAATAATAATAATAATAATAATCATGTTGCAAATCGCGAGTGCGTTTCACGTGACACGATTCGCAATGTGTTCAAAAATAATAAGTGCGCGACATCGCGACTTATTTAAATAAATTCAATAACTCCTATAAGCAATTATAATCTATTAAAAGCGGTTAGAAAGTTAAAAATACACAATAGGTTTTAAACATGAAATAAATTAGATAATCCGGCCAATTATTAATTAATAGTTGATTCTCCCGGGTTAACAGAATTCCTTACCCGATCTTCTGTTTTCGCAGACTTTAAAACGGAGTCAAATTTCCTTGATTTGGGATTTAAAATTAACCGGTGACTTGGGACACCATAAATTATTCCAAGTGGCGACTCTAAAATTAAATAAATAATATTTCGAGTAATGTCTCTTTAATTGAGAAAACTCTCTATTCCTCGGAAAAAGAAGGCGTGACACGGAGTATAAGAATAGAGGCCATATTGTGCCCAAGTCGTATAGAGAACTCTTTGATTATGGTTATTTAGAAGACACTCTTGTTTTCTCTTATTGCAAAAATTAGAAAAATGGTCATTTAATTATTTCTCTAATTTTTAGTATCGTGTAAAATAAATCAAATTTTATTTATTAAAGTATTACTTATTTGAACTATGTACGAAATTCTAATATTTAAAACAAATTTATATCAACTAAATACGCAGAAGTTCTTCATTGTACATTTTACCGGCAATCGGCGTACAACATTGCCTTTCTCACCATATAAGGTTGCAACTGTGTCTGCTGAACAAAGAATCCTCATTCAACTAAAAGGAAAAGTGTCGACAAAAATAAAGAATATAGTAGCAATAACTATGTGAAGAAGGCAAAAAAAAAAAAAAAAAAAAAAAAAAAAAGAAGCTATTTTGAAAAATTTGCAGTTCAGTCCAAAGTTTTATCGGAGAAATACTCTTTTTTTACTTAACACACTTTTCTTGTCCTTCAGGTGTGTATTTTTATCTCCAACCACAAGGTACTGTAATATAAATCTTGTCCTTTAGCACTAGGGCTGCACTCAATTAGTGTGCTTTCTTTTGGAATTTGTGCTCCACTATTGTCATTCAAAATCTTGTAGTGTTTGAGGTAATTTTTCATCTAGGTTGAGTTCAATTTTATGGTATGTGATCAGCTGGATGTGTAAGGTCTTAGCTTTTTGTTGTTTTACATTCAATTGTTCAGAGTTAGTATAAGGGACTTTAAGTAATAGAATGCCTTCAAAATTACCCAAATTCAACATTACCAAATTACTCTTAGCCCAAGCAAACCAAGAAATTAAATTCAAATTCAAAAACAATAATAGAAAGTCTAATTCATTGAAGAATTGTTCTCAAATACATATACAACAAAGGCCCTTATTCTCAAGGAAATTCAAAGAAGTTGGGTTGAAGGAAGCCAAAATCCAGGCGAAACATAACTAACCCGATAACTACTTTGGCGAAGTGCGTAAACTGAGCCGCAAGAGAAAAGAGCAGAAGAGATGAAGGAAAATTGAAGAGCAGTTGAAAAAGTCATGACAATCTGGAGAAAGAGTAGTAGTATGGCCAGTTTGAGGAATCAAATGCTGCAACCACACCAACAGCACATCTCAGACTTAAGCTTCTATGTCAAAGCAAGTATGTAATTCTAAAGGAGTTAAAACTTACTAGCATCATTTATTGTGTCTTCTTTGAAAGACAAAATTACTGATTTATAAAAGTATTCAAAGTGGGAGAACATTTCTTCCCCGAATTTTCTCTTGCAAGAATCCTGCAGTAGTGAGCACACAAGTTGCGAGATGGCAAAAGTAGGAAAATCTCAAAGAAAATCCTATCAAGAACTTACATCTAGGAAAAGTGAAGGTCCTTCAAAGTTACTGTCAATTGTATACGGTAGAGATCGAATGCCCTCGATCTATATACTTGAGAGGTCGTCCGAAGTCCGAGCCCACATAAGACCAAGCTCGAGCTCGAGCTCGAGCTCAAGCGACCAGACCCGAGTTCGAAGACGAAGCACGATACATACCGAGGTCGAGTGTGTTCTGCCCCGAGATAGTACCGTTATGGATTTGTATCGGAACGAGTTAGATTCCTGCCACGTCCCCAAAGTCATGGCGCAAATCACGGAATAGGATTGGACAATTTCATACTAGGCAGTTAGACAGCTGTACCAAGAATATTCCCTACTGTAAATGGAAATATTCCTTATTTAGGGTTTCCCTATTATATAAAGGGGACCCCGATCATTTGTAAGTCCATCTTTTACTGAGCAAAAAATATACTCTCTACCTTTTCGCCTACTGTTCATCAGCATTGTCCTTTAACTCTATTGTTCTTACTTTACTTTTCTTACTTTATTGCGCTTAGCCTATCTCTAGGTTATCATCTCGAGGTCACCACTGTCAAGCATTATTGGTTTGATTCACTTCTATCTTTCATTTCTACTTCGTATTTCTTAATTACTAATTGGTATTGAACTAAATCACATATCTTTAAAACCACAAATCAAGTTAAATTGTTACTCGTATTTTCGAGGTAAACAGTTTGGTGCCCACCCTGGGGTTAAAGATAATAGTGATTATTTTTTTACTGATTCCCATTACACACGTTATCTTTACACTTTTTCTTGTTAAATTTTTTTGATTCTCAGGCTCAAACATGTCTAGCACGCAAAATGCACCTGTTCATGACAATGAAGGCTTTGGAGAAACAACAACGCAGTGGTCGGTGTACCACCGATAAACCCAGGGGAAGTGCCAAATGTGAAACCAGTTGATGTTAGTTCGCACATCACTTTGAATGCAGATTAAGCGCGGACCCCAAATGAAATATGCAGAGGGAAGCCCGATTCGGTGGCCAAAGAACACAAGGAATGGGAGATGGAGGAGTCAAACTCTAAGTGATATTCGAGATGTTGCAAGCTCAGCAAATCGCCATCGCTCAACTACAGAGTCAGAATAAAACTCCAAACACTGTCGAACAAATAAACACTCGGAAACCAGTGTTAGAAAGACCCGATGAAAGTGGCTCGGGGACTGTCCCCACGATTATGAAAATGCTCGAAGAGCTCACTAAGACGATCAAGTCCAGGGAAAAGAAGATCGAAGACAATGAGAAGAAGGTGAAGACTTATAACTCCTGTATAGACCAGATACCGGGGGCACCTCCAGTTTTGAAAGGGTTAGACGCTAAAAAATTCATACAAAAACCATTCCCTCAGAGTGCTGCTTCAATGCCCATTCCCAAAAAGTTTCGCATGCCCGACATACCCAAGTATAATGGAACAACGACCCTAACGAACATATTACTTCATACACTTGGGGGATCAAAGAAAATGACTTAAACGATGATGAAATCTAGTCAGTGTTATTGAAAAAGTTTGGGGAAACACTCCCAAAAGGAGCTATGATTTGGTATCACAACATAGCCCCTAACTGTATCAATTCATTCGCTATGTTAGGAGACTCCTTCGTTAAAGCCCACGCCAGGGCCATAAAGGTGGCCACGAGGAAATCGGATATCTTCAAAATAAAACAAAGGAGCGACGAGAAGTTAAGGTTTCAGATGGAAAGAATGGAACTATCACCGGTCTCCGACGACTGGGCAGTACAGGCCTTTATGCAGGGTTTGAACGAGCGAAGCTCGATTGCTTCTCGACAACTACAGCAGAACTTGATCGAGTATCCAGCTGTGACGTGGTCAGAAGTGCACGGCCGTTACCAATAAAAAATCAGGGTTGAGGACGATCAATTAGGAGCCCCTTCTGGTTCAGTTCATCATAACCGATTTGTGGCCAAGCCCCCGAGGGATATGAACAGGGAGTTGAGATCGAACGGGGAAAGGTATCAACCATATGTCGATTGAAGGAATCACAGTTCAGGACGGAACTCTCCCTGAAATGACTGAAGAAATGATCGATTCCTGAGCTCTCTAGGACTCACAAGTAAGGGCGGGTTTGATAAGTTTACCGACCCCGTCAATGCTCCTCGGTTATCAGAATATAACTCCAGCGTAGATGCGTTGGGGATCGCCTCAGCTATTGGGAGAATCAAAGATACCAAGTGGCCCAAGCCTAACAGACCCATCCATCTCAAAGGAACCCGAACTTGATGTTCAAATATCATGGCACGCATGGTCATAGAATGGAAGATTGCCGATAGCTAAGGGAAGAGGTGGCTCAGTTGTTCAACGAGAGCCACCTTCGGTAATTTCTAAGTGATCGGGCTAAGAATCACTTTAGGGAGAGAGACGCAACGAAAAATGAAAAAGAAGAACCGCAGCATATCATCCACATGATCATCAGCGGAGTCGATGTGCCTCAACGACCTATATTCAAGCGCACCAAAGTATCAATCACAAGGGAGAAATGGACTCGGAGCTATGTGTCCGAGGATGTCCTATTATTCTGTGACGAGGAAGCATATGGCATATCCCAACTTCACAACGACGCCCTGGTATTCTCTATCCTTTTAAATAAAATTCGATTTAAATGTATTTTGGTTGATCCAGGTAGCTCAGTGAACATAATCAGATCGAGGGTCGTGGAACAACTCGGTCTGCAAGACGAGGTTGTACCTGCATCCCGGGTGCTGAATGACTTCAACATGGCAAGCGAAACAACAAAGGGAGAGGTTATCTTGCCAGTAAAAGTAGCCAGGACCATACAAGACACCATGTTCCATGTCATCGAAGGTGACATGAGGTATAACACACTCCTCGAGAGAACGTGGATACAAAACATGTGGGCAATGCCTTCAACTCTTCACCAGATGACGAAATTCCCAATGGAGGAAGGAGTGAAAACAGTCCACAGAGAACAGCATGCTGCAAAAGAGATGTTTGCAATCGAGGAAGTGATGTCTATATCAGAACCCTTGGCCTCGGAGAAATCGAGCTTCAAAGGCAAGCGGACGGTTAAATAGCAACCATAGCTCCCGGCCCCGATAGAATCAGAACAATAGGAATCGAAGTCGAAGAAGAGGACTTCCTTACTCCACACACCCTCATCATTCTAGAAGAGTCGGATGCCACCTAGTCAACCGCCCGAGAGAAAGGTACACCTGAGAAAGAGATTAACCCCCGAACTCAGGACAACACTCATTTAGTTTCTTATTGATAATATGAATTACTTTGCTTGATCCCGTTTAGCTATAACGGGAAATTCCACCGGAAACCACCATACATTGACTGAGCACCGATTCCAGGTTCAAACCAGTGAAGCAAAAAAAGACACCTCAGTCCAAGCTATGTACCGACGTCCAGTTAACATGATGATTAAAGAATAGACATGTAAAACAATGGAAGCCTGTGTTGATGATATGATCGGTTAAGTCCCTGCGCGCAGAGGACCATTTTAATTCATTTTGGAGGAAACATTCAAAGTTTTGAGACAAAGTAACACGAAGCTCAACCCAGAGAAATGTGCCTTCGCAGTTGGCTCGGGTAAGTTCCTCGGCTTCAAGGTGTCAAGTCGGGGTATCAAAATCATCCCCGAAAAGATCAAAGGCTATTGAAGATACCACTGTCTTGGATAGCGGGAAAGGACTGTACCTAGTCCTTGACGTTGTTGATAAAAGATCTTACAAACTCGGCATGATGGAAGCCTTCGAAGGCGCGCAATCTCGAAGACACCCCCTTTCTTTACACAAAGGCCTCAGATTCTAAAGCATACGCTGCACTTTTTTTCCCTTAGCTCGGACTTTGTCCCAAATAGGTTTTACCAGTAAGGCTTTTAATGAGGAACCAATTATGTGCTACCTAAGCAGAACTCAACAGTATCCAAGGTTTCTTTTCAATCAAACTTGAATACTAGGGGGCATCAACCTCGGAGATCATATTTTTAAGGAAAATACTTCACTCCTAAGAGGGATTCAATAGGAAAACATTGTAATGGGCCAAACGGTCAGATAAACTGTGTCCATATAGAATAGTCGAGCCCTGACAACGAAGCATGTACACATGTGTCAATTATTTGAAGAAGCATTCTGTTAATATCAAAAACACTTCGTGTCTCAAAGAAGTCTACTATTATACGATCTATACACTTATAATCCTACGAGAAACGGCTCAAGAGCCAAAGCATAAAAGCACCCCCGAATACTCGGGAACTATCATCGACAGTCAGTACAACCCAGTCATCGAAAACTCGACTTATAAGACCTCATAGAGGCACCCCCTCAAAACAAACGCCAAGGCCAATATACTTAGGGACTATCTTTTCGAACAGGTTCGGAAAGTTATCGGGAAACAAGTCCAAGTGACATACCCGAAGGCTACGGCCATACTAACGACTATGATCATATAAAGGCTACGACCAAATAATGCGGCTCGGAGATGTCCGACTTCTGCTATAAATTAAAGGCCTTCAAACACCTTGTAAAAATCGGTTAAATCAGGCTACACTCGGTGTTGATACCTAATTTTTCACTATATATTCTAATTATGCAAAAATACCTTCAAAATAGCATATATATGCATATATAAGCATACCCAAGGTTTTTATTATTTTCCCCATAATTTTAAGGGTTTAAATTGATTTATTTTCTCCCTTTTTATCCATAAAATCCCCAATAATTATTTCCCAAATTATTGTTATGATGATTTATTCATTTAATTTCTATACTTATACCAAAATGTGATTANCCAAAATATGGCTAAGGTAATTTTGATATATTTGTACAATTGCATTTAGTATTTTTAAAGCTAAATTACATATAATTGCAATGTTAGCCCATTTTAAGATATAATTATATTTTATATGCATAAAATTGGACCCTGTATTTTTAAATTGTTAATTATGTATTTTAATTTTTTTGGCACCTTAATTTATTTTCCATAAATTACCTATTATTTTTTATAAATTAAATAGGGAAAAATTGGCTATTTAAATAACAGCCAAATTTAGTTTTCAATTATAGCCAAAATTGGACCCCTTTCCAGCCTAATTTCACACCCAAATCACCCGACCCATACCCTATTAACGCCTACCCAAACCCGGAACCCATTTACCCGGTTAAATCCGGACCGTTGATCTCCAGATCAACGGTCCAAACGCACCCTTTCCTTTTTAATTTCACCCGACCCCTAACCCTAGTCTCATAATTCAGAGACAGCCGCCCTAAAACTCTCTCATCTCCTCTCTTCTCTGTCGACCTAACCCTAATCGTCTTTAACCGCCGCCTCATTCTCCGGCCTTCTCCGGTGCCAACCCTCAACTCCTAAGCCTCCAATGGGTCTCTCATCGCCTTGCTCATCATCTCTAAGACCTTTAAGGGTCCTTGGCCATGCCGGTTTGGACCTAGGGTTTCTGCTTTCGTGTTCGAGGCTTCTCTAGTGTGATTTTAAGCAAAATCACACCATATGTGTTACGTTTTGTGAAGTTTCAACAGGTTTTTTCGATTTTATTTGGGTTTCCTTTGTGAAACCCTAACTCTCGTCTGAATCTTTCAAGAGCTGTGCTATTCTTTTTTGTGCTTTAGGCCTGTTTCCTTCTACGATTTGCTCGTTCTCGAGTTTCTTCTGAAAGATCCTTTACTTTGAACCGTTTTACTCTCTCTGAAAACTAGGGTTTCTCGGAGTTCTTTTATGCATGTTCTAACTGATTTCTTTATGATTAAACCTTTTTCTTTGTTTGTTTTGACCGATTTTGTGCTCTTACTGCTTTTAACTTGACTCTGTTAAAAGCCCTATTTTTTTTAAAGATTTTCTTTACTTTGTTTGTATGAATGTTAGCATGATTTTCCTTACTTTGCTTCTATGAGTGTTAGCATGCTTTCTTTACTTCATTTTTGTGTGTTAGCCTGCTTACTTGATCCCTGTGATTAGCCTACTTATGTCACTTCTGTGTAACTATGCTCACTTTGTTTGTTCATCTCATACTTCTTTCTGTGACTATGCTTCGAATATGTTTTCCTGCTACGTCTGTGGACCTCCTCTATTTATATGTTGAAAGTGCAGAGTCATGACTCCCTTTTGATTAATTCTGGTTTCCTTAATTGATGGTGATTGAAATTTTTTCTTTCAAACCCCTAAAAGCTTTGCCCCGTCTGTTAAGCTGACTGATTTTCTTACCATATTTTCTATGATACTTATTTCTACTGAGTTGTGTCCTTAATACAGGCTTTATGAATTTGGTCCTAATCGACTATTCTATGCTACTAAATCTTGACTCCTTCCTTATTTAGGCATGCACTGATTTTTCTTCTTGCCTTATATGATATTGAATCTTCCTGTTTGATTTGATTCCCTTGACTTAAGGGGAATACTGGCCTTGATTTCTTGACTGACTGATTCCGAGTTCCTAAATTATTGATGGACTTTGATTTTCACCTTATTTTCTACATGCTTTCAAACTATAAATGCCTTAGTCTTTCATTAACACAGCACACGAACACAGTAATTCAAAACCCTCTATCACACAAAAAAAGAGAACATTCTTCTGCTCTCTCTTTTCTCTGGTTATTTGCTATTGTTCTAAGTCAGCCGGCTGCAAGCCAAGGCTGATTACTCTACTCTCTTGCCCCCCCCCCCCCACTTTGTGTTTACTTCTTTACTGGTATGTTCTGATTTTAATTCAAGTTTCAAAACAATGTAATTCTTTTTCTGCTTCATTCCATCTTGTTTCTAGTATGTTTTCACTTTTGGTTCTGTTGATTCAACTGCAATTGATATGTTTACTTCATCAGCATGCTTCTGAATGTCTCCCCTTCCTAAGACTCATCATGTTTATGAAATTGTTATTCCCCTTCCTAGTATACCCAAGGTGGCCCTTCTTTACTTGTGTTTGCTTTGGTTTCTAGCATGAACCTCTCTGTGCAAAAATAGTTGGCTGATTCTGTGTTCTCTAACTACTCAACATATTGCTGATTCTATACTTGAGCACTCCTGCAACTATGTGTTTACCTATATAACCTATGTGTCCCCAACCCCACTACCCCTGTTGATGACTGCTGAATCTGCCTTGGTCCTATGTTCCTTGATTATCTGTGAACCTATTTTAGGTGCTGTGTTTGGACTATTGCCTGTTACTCTACTCTTTTCAAAATTGCCCCTGTTGTTTTTTTTACAAAACTATTTCAAACAAGTCTCTTTTTCAAACTGTTCTCCTGCTTAAATTTGTTTTCAAAACTATGTCAAAGCACTCTCACTCTACTCTTAGACCACTAAGTTCTGCCCCTTTTATGTTAGCCTTGCATTGGGACCCTTGAGCTCCCTCTGAACTTGGACACATGAAAGCTGGCCTTTCCACACTGCACTTACTCTGTCTTGGCTATGAAGTCTGGGTGTGAGCACTGCCCGGGACCCCTTGAGGTCCTTAGGGAACTCTGACATACCCAGATATAAGAAAGGCTATGGAACAATCTTGGCATTTGAGGTGATTTATTACATAACTCAGAGAGGAAGTCCTAATCACGTGCTGAAAATCTAGGCCTGTTTTCAGGCTCTCTGTAGTGTAACTTTTTATTTTTCTTTTCTACTTATGTAATTCACTTCAGTATTGGTCTGTAATAATCTGTTGTAAACAAGTATTGAGGCTGGCTAGTAAAAAGGTGAGTGTAGTTGTACAAGCTATCAACATCAATGGGTAGAAACCATGTCTTAGGTTTACATTTCCTATGTGTGCATTAGAATCCATGTGTAGGACCAATACATGCAAATCATATCATGTATTAGAAACCATGCTTCTAAGGTTCTACTGTTTCATCATCTCATTTGGCATCACTTTACCACTTAGAAATTCTGCTTTAGGCTAAATAACAACATTAACATAAAACTCCTGCACGTCTTGAAGTCATGCTGTAACTCTTTGGGCATTTAGAAACCGTGTTTTAGGAATTCTGTAGTCATTCTGCATTTTCATATGTGCACGTTAGATACCATGTTTTAGGATCTTGTTCACGCTCGCTCAGTCAGACCTTGTTAAAATACTGATGCATGAAAAAGGACATAAGATAGTCTTATGTTTGATTATCCTGTTTGAGTGAAACTCGTCACAATCTTTGCATGTCATTGCAACATTTAGAACAATATGCTTTAGGTAAAATAACTTCCAAAATTTTTTTTAAATAATTCTGGTAACTGCTTCATATTATTTTACGCTTAGGCAAGTCTTAGGTAATCAATTTTAAAACAAAAACCAGAATCGTCTTTGCGATTAATATTTAACTGTCAGCATGTTAAAAATTAGTAGGCAAGCTTGCTTAGGACTTCTTCTCTGAGTCATGTGATAAATCTGACTCTGCTGTTATCACTTAGATACCATGCATAGGATATGAATTTAGACCTTAATTGTGTATGAGTCATGCTGTTTATGTGTATTGTGTGTGGAGGTATATCTGAGCCTTTCATTTGTTTTCCATGCTCCCCTTAATTGAAGTCCTATTGTTTATTATATGTCGCCTTAGTATTTTACCTTTAAACTTGAGGGTCTGCTTAGAACCCCCCCCCCCCCTTTTATAGGATAGGAGTCCTAAATCCCTCCGGGACTGATAGGAATGGACGGGTAGCAGCATGCAATAGGGGTTGAGACTAACCCTCACTTTAATTACCTTCACGAGGCGGGAAAGGGTAGATATGAATATGATGACCGGTGCATTAATACCACGTGTAGCCCCTCTTTGAGGAGTCTCATACCAGGTATTGCATTGATGTGATCCATATTATAAACAAACCTAGGATACCCCCTTACATTCCCAAATATGCTTAGATTGTAATTTTTTTCAAAATCTTGCTTTTCATTAATTTCTTTTCAAACACCTGTGTACTTAAACTTAAATCCCCTACTATTTGAGCCATACTTGTTTATTTGCTAATTGTACAAATTCATGAAAACTGTTTGGCCGGGAACCACACTAGTGGATCCTGAGGGGTGCCTAACACCTTCCCCTTAGGATAATTTCAAGCCCTTACCCTGTCTCTGGTTATCAAATATAGTTATAAATGAACCCTATAGGTGCCTTAACGCACCTTAAATCGTTAGGTGGCGACTCTTCAAAAATTCAAACCCCCATTCCAAAAGGAAAGAGTTGTCCCAACCGAATGTCATAAACCAGATTTCACGAGAAAAAAGGGGCACGACAGCATGGCGACTCCGCTGGGGATATTTAGTCTTTTACCATTTCATACCGTTTTTGTCAATTTGTACCCCCCCTTATGTGCAATTATTTGTTTAAATTCCTTTAAGCGTTTAATTTCTATTTCAAAAGCAAAACTAACATATCTTTCTTGTTTCCTTCCTTTATAACTGCTTTAAATTTTAAAACTACTGTATTTATCACTTTCTTAACGTGCAAATACATGTCAACATGCTTTTAATTATTGCATAATCATGCTAAACATCATACTCCACTCATGCAAAACAAATACTATAGCAATGCTTAATGAGTGGTTGCGCCCTTCCTATATCATTACCCCCATAAATTTGGAAAGGCTTCTTTGCGGTAAAACTAGCCGATCAACGGTGCAGTCGTGTAAGGCCCCGTAAAATTTCGCAAAGTAATTTAGGATTTCGCGTTGCCACGTAGGCTAATTATAATATTTTATGTGCTATTAATATGGTGGGCATCAATTAGACTTGGTAAATAAGTGTACGCGTCTTATGGTGAGTAATTTGGGGCCCAAGGAAAGGCCTAAGCCTAAGTCAAATTGGAAAATTTCATAATAGGCTAAGATTCTAAATGAGTTTGCACGAGTCCACACTTTGAACGAGTATATCTAAATATGTATAATGTTTTATGTGATGAACAACCTATCATACGAAAGATCATCGAGTAAAGTTTCCAACGCTTCAAACCGTTTGTCATTTGGACATTCCTACACAAAGTTATGACCAAATTACCAAAGGCTGAAAAAATGCGATCCTGTGTCGAATCTGCGATCGCAAATATGTCGCATTTTTGACTCTGCGATCGCAGATTTGTCGCAGATTGGGCCAGTATTGCCCAGTTTTGGGCACCTATTTCGCGACGTATTCTGCGGCCCACATTCTTATTTTGCTGTCCATTCTGCGATCGCAGACCCGATTTTGGAGGCTTATTTTTCATATTTTTATAACCCGGCCCCATTTTAATATATAGTCTTTGGGGATTCATTTGGGGTCATTTTCTACTGATTTTAGAGAGAGTTGAGAGCATTTAGAGATAGAAAGAGAGAGAGAGGAGCCTAGATTCATAATCACCCATCTATTGCTCAAGTCTTCAAGAATCAAAGAACCCAACCACATGTTCTTCATCTAAGAGGTAAGGTTCTATACATTAGACTTTAATTTCGAGTTTGGGGCATAAGATGGGTTATTGAGGTATGATTCTTGGGTGTAATAGCATTATATATACATTCATGTACAAATTAGGTTTGTGGTAAGATAGTTGAACATAAATAAGTAAAGATTGGGTTGGGAAATGAAGGAAACCTTGAAAAAGAGATTTTAAATCAAGATGCTCAACTAGTATTTGATAAAATGCTCAAATGAGCTGAAACCATGAATAGCTTCCTAATTTGTGTTCAATTTTGTTATGTCTCAAAGTATATGGGGATTTCTAGAATCTCCGGAATGTCGTAGTAACTTAAGGAAAGCTTAAACAAGGTATGTATGGCTAAAACCCCGTCTTTTAGAAATTGAGATTCATCGGTGTTTGTGTGAATATGGTAAGATTAAAGTTGAATTGTTGTATTGATTGTTGTTTCACATTAATTTGGGGTTGCGACCTCATATGCGTGAAAGATGTGTCTCAATATGATCAATGTGCTATTCTTGATAACTTGAAAGGGTGCAAGGAATATGAATCATGTATTGAGATGCTTAGGCCTTAAATTGATATTGAAGCTGCATATATCGTGCCATCTATGTGAAGTCTCATCTATGCTTACAATTCTATTCGCTCTTGTGTGCGCATATTATCCTAAAATTACAAATCTAACATTGAAAGTGGAAATGATGTGATAATTGTGTCCCTAAGTGCCAATGAGTTGATATGATATATGTGAAATAAAGATTCAAATGAGATGACTAATGAGAAGGGAACAACGCCGTGGTAAGGCGGCCTAGCCGATCGGGCCGTGATCGGATGCCATGCCGCCCGCACACATGGTGGTATTATGCTGATGTTGAATTCCGGAAAAAGGAAAAATGAGATTGTGATTGAAGTGTATGTCTCAAATGAGGTAACCTAGCCGATCGGGTCGAGATCGGACTCCGCTCAAGATAGCGGTGGTATTGTGAACAATGTTGAACCGTATGAAATGCCCCAAACTAANTTGATAATGTGTGATCGTTTAAAGCTTTTGAGTTATACTTGTGATTTCCTTATTTTTGTATGAAAGTTCTTTCTAACTAGATGGTGTTTACTTATACATACTAGTGCTATTCGATGGCATTAACATCCCTTTTGCCGGGGGCGCTACGTCTTTAAATGGATGTAGGTGTTTCTATAGCAGGCAGTGTTGGTCGCATCTAGTGCCGCATCATCCTTTCAACTGACTTGGTGAGCCCCACTTCGTTTCGGGGTCCTGTTTTATCTGTTTATCATGTACTTTGTATTTGAGGTATAGCCGGAGCCTTGTTACCGGCATTTCCATATTACATTAATCTTCAGTTGTGTTTATAGGCTCCGTAGACAGGTTGTGGGTAGTGTCGGGTATTGGAATCAAAGTAGAAATATTGATGTTTGGCAAACATTAATAAAGCTTGTAATATTTTGATAATTATGATTTAGGCTGCTAATGGAAATGAAATGGAAGTTGTTAATTAGATACTTACTAAGTATAATTAATGGAGTTCATCTCCTATTTATTCATGAATTAGTTTGGGTAGAATGAAACCTAACATGCTTGCTCAGTCGGGTTTACTCGGTTGAGCGCCGGTCGTGCTCCTGGGTTTTTGGGGCGTGACAAACTTGGTATCAGAGCCTAAGATTTTAAAGTGTCCTAGGATGTCTCAGAGTCGTGTCTAGTAGAGTCTTTCTTATCGGTGTGTAGACGACCACATCTATAAGTTGGAGGCTATTCGGACATTTAGGAATTTCACCCTTCTTTGATACTCCAATCGTGCGATAGAGCTCAAGTTAGGGAGTTAGTTTTCTCTCCAAGCCTTATTCTCAAAATGAGTAACCATGATACCATAATCCGCGAATTTGAAGCCATGAGGGGGGAGTGATCCCACCATTGAGTTCGAGGGGATTGCCCAAGGACTTGTTAGGAGAATGTATTGAGCTGTGGAGGGATTGGTAGAAGCTACCGGTAAGTGGGGAGTGTCCTTGTCCCTATTAATGTCATTGCACCACCAAATCCTATAGTATATCGGCATGGTACCAACGTACGTTAGGGATTTGGAGTCGAGGGACATCGATTCAGCTATTGCCCTATCAACCTAAGGTAACCAAGTAAGTCACTACTTAGCACAACCAATGTACTCTTGTTGTATATGTACATCCATATTGAAGAGTCCTCATAAACATGGTCTTAATAAGATGTGAGTCACAAAGACTTGTGTGCACCTACTCCTTGAAGGGGTTGTATTGTTCGTGAATCCACTCTATCACAAATTCTCTTATTTACATCCTTTGTGGAATTAAGTTCTATAAATACGTCCTTGAATGGAGTTATAAATCTAGGATTAATACTACCCACTTTCTTTCCTAAATTCTCGACAAGGGACTATATCCGATGAATTTCTTACAGAATATTTTATTTAAATGGATGACATCTGCCAACTTGTGCCTATGCATTTACTGTCGTAAAGTTTACCTATGTGGTGTCAAGTTCCATGTAAGGAATTCCAGTGTTGCGATCCTTCTCGAGTCACTCTTTTACTCACTTGTGTATATGGCTTATATGGTTTGAACAACCACTCTACTCTCTTGCGAGTATCATCATGAAAGCTTCTCAATGTCTAGTAACATAAGAGCATAACTTAACACCTATCACATGAGTGCATGTCAATCGAAATGGTCAGCGTGCGCATAAAGTCTCTCTGAAAATTTAGATCCTCACTCCCCGTCATACGAAGATCTTGTGTCGCCATCTTAGTATAACTTTCGTGTCCACTTGGGACATCCCGCAGTAAGTAGCTCACTTTGTTCCTAGTATTGTGGTTGCCCGTGATGTGGTCGTGTATTGCAGTTGGGAGTTAATATAGCAGAAGCATGTCCAGCTCATAACAAATGTTTATTTTCACTTTACACCTCCACAACATGTGTTAATTGTGTTCCTTAGTTAGTGAATTCATTGTGCTAGTTTCCCAACACTTGTTCGATAACCATGAGAGAACATATCCTTCTATGTGTCATTATAACACTTCCTTTCTCATATGGACCCTTACTAGGCTCTCCATCAAGACCAAGCGCACCTTTGGAGGTTATCGTAGCACAATGCCTGTTTCTCCTGTTTTATGTCTTTCATTAGCATCTGGGTACTTCTCAAGTCAAAATCCATGGAGAACTCATTATGAACATTTGCAAACTTTCCATAATTATTTTATACTATCTCATTGGGTTGCCACCTCACTTCAAGTTCATCAAAGGTTGATAGCATGGCGCAATTGCTGAGATTGAATGATCTCCTTTCGATAATGGATTATCTACACATGTGCTAATCCAACGATCTGCTTATCATTCTAACTCTCGCCTTTTGGTTTTGGGTTGACCAAGGATCAATACACCTAGTAACACATTCGTATGCCAAAGCTTCTCTCTCAGTCAAGTCTTATAGCGTCTCCCAATTTGGCTGGTAATAGTTGGTTGTGTAGAAGTGTGCTGTAGTGCTTCCTTGTGAAGTAGGGTTGCTGAACATAATTGGATTTTTGAATTCTGGAGCTATACATCACGTGACTACATACAGAGATCTTCTTTAAAAAATGTAGCTTCTCGTAATCGCTTTATATTACCACCATTCCTAGTGGTTACAATGTAAAGGTTACTTCCATAAGGCTCTCTCACTTTCTTTTCATTTGTCTTGCATCATGTGTTATTTACCCGTAATCTTCAATGCGATATTATCTCAATGTCTCCACTAGTTATCCAACTATATGATCTGATTTAATTAACCTCACTTTTATGTACTCTACAAGCGCCTTGAGAGTGGGCAAATTTCCCCTTTTCTACAGACTTCTAATGTCTTCAACTCTATTTAAGCTTGTCGATTCCAAGCGGTGCTCCTAGTTGTGCTGCCTTACTATCTATTTTCATCTGGTAACTCTCCTCGTGAATCTAATTTTATGCCTTATGGCGTCAAGGGTCGGGGTATGTTCCTTTTGTTAGGATAAAAAGATATTGCTCGCACTTCTTATGAGATTTTCTCCTAAACAATCATCTACCTGTTCTACTTGTCCATGTGACTAGATAACCTAGGTTACTTTTCCCCAATAAATGCATTAAGACGTCTCATTCTTTCAAACATATCCATGTGGGCACTTTGAGGCCTTGTTTTATACCAACTCGTAATGGTTTTAAGTACTTTCTTGCCATTGTTGACAATTTTCTAGGACTACGAGGGCTTGTCTCATGGGTTTCAAAAGTAATGATTTTCCTTAAAGTTCAAGCTTAAATTGCCATGATTTCAAACCAAAGTGTGTCCCCTTTTCAAAAGTCTTAAATGGGTCAGATTGGATGGGTTACGTGGCCTTCTGCTCACTCGGCTTCTAGGATTATTGATAACGTCATTGTCATGTGCAGGAAATTTTGCTACCTCTGGCATTCCATCGCCTTAGGAAGGGTTATATTGTTCGAATTATGATAATCTCATAAGTAGATGACGTCTTTTCCATCCTCATGCGCTTGTGGTATAGAGTCCTTGTGTCGCTTATTGTTAGGAGTGAAATCAAATTCCACGTATTTCATTTGCGGCCTCAATCACACCCATGTTGCAAGAGTCTTACCATTTGAGCTCAACTACTTACCTTACGCTCAGGGACACAACTGGTGTATCCTACTTGGTCACTTCTTTTAAAATCTCAAGTTCACATACATGGTATCCACCTTATCTAAGAATATTAGTTACCACTATGCTTCATTTATCTGATAATTGATGTAGTCACCTGGACTAAACCATGTTAGCATCATTAACAGAAATCCTCGTGTCTCTTAGTATGTAACCTCATGAAATACTCTGCTCAGTGCATAAATGGATTTGTGAATAATTCCAACCCAATCTTGAACTCCGTTGCTCCTTACTATATTGGATCTATTTGGTATTAAAGGTTCAAACGTGTCAAAGTCACTTTGTGATCATATATATTTAGTAGGTAATTTTATGGTCAATTTATTATAGCACATCTTAGAGTAATCGCGAAGGTCACCACGAGTTTAGTTTGAGTGATCACATGGAGATTTAGAATTCAGGAGGTTGAACCGGTTATTCTCAAAAAATTTCCCTGTAGATGTTATGTGAAGTGATGATGAAGGGTACGTAAGCGCATTTCCCATTAGGTCGCACTAGTAGTGTGATGTTTCCCCGTAGTTGTTCCTCATGAATTTGTGTTTTCGTATGTCTATGTCGAAGAAGGTAGGTGGACATCATTTGTGTATCACCCTGGTGTAAATTATTGAAGGTGAATGTTAATGGATAGTTAGCTTATGCAAGGTATCTAGCCGTCATCCTTGTTAGATATGTTTGGAGATTGGGGTTGTTTCAATGAATGTGTCATGGAAAAGCCTATAAGTATAAGAGGCCACATTGAAGGCCGAGAGTATTGTGGAAATTAGGTATTTTCTCTTGATTGTATTGTAGTTGGTTTTGATTTGAAAAGTACCTTCTAGGTGCTATGATTTTAAAATGTGCAGTCCATGTCCAGGTATCATCGTGATAATGTAGTGCTTGTAATGTTGAGGTTCATGTTATTTATATATACATTGTGGTGCTTTGTCGAGTTGTGGATGTGTTTTTAGGATGGTTTTGGTGGTTCTCTGGCAGGTGGATAGGCCTAGTTACAAAGGAGACTCTGCCGAAAATTTTGAAAATTTTAGGAGATAGTCAAAATTTAGGGACTTGAGGTAGATGAGAAAAGAGATATATTAAGTTAAGCGTTTAGGGCGGACTCTACTCCTCATTCGAGGATGAATGATCCTGGGGGGGGGGGGGAGAATGTAAGGCCCCGAAAAATTTCGCTAAGTAATTTAGGATTTCGTGGTGCCACGTAAGCTAATTATAATATTTTATGTACTATTAACATGATGGGCATCAATTGGACTTCGTAACGACTCTTATGGTAAGTAATTTGGGGCCCAAGGAAAGGCCTAAGCCTAAGTCAAATTGGAAAATTTCATAATAGGCTAAGATTCCAAATGAGTTTGCACAAGTCCATATTTTGAACAAGCATATCTAAATATGTATAAGTTTTTATGTGACGAACAACCTATCATATGAAAGGTCTTTGAGTCTAGTTTCCAACGCTTCAAAGCGTTCGTCATTTGGACATTGCTACACAAAGTTATGATAAAATTACAAAATCTGGAAATGTGATCCTGTGTCGAATCTGTGTTCGCAAATATGTCGCATTTTTGACTCTGGGATCGCAGATCTGTCGCAGATTGGGCCAGTGTTGCCCAGTTTTGGGCACCTATTTCGCGACGCATTTTGCGGCCCACATTCTTGTTTTGCGGTCCATTCTGCGATCGCAGACCCGATTTCGGAGGCTTATTTTTTCTATTTTTATAACCCGACCCCATTTTAATATATAGTCTTTGGGGCTTCATTTGGGGTCATTTTGTACTGATTTTAGAGAAATTTGTGAGCATATAGAGAGAGAAAGAGAGAGAGAAGGAGTCTAGCTTCATAATCACCCATCTCTTGCTCAAGTTTTCAAGAATCAAAGAACCCAATCACATATTCTTCATCTAAGAGATAAGGTTCTATACATTATACTTTAATTTCGAGTTTGGGGCATAAGATGGGTTATTAAGGTATGATTCTTGGGTGTAATAGCAATTTGTATACATGCATGTACAAATTAGGTTTGTGGAAAGATTGTTGAACATAAATAAGTAAAGATTGGGTTGGGGAATGAAGGAAATCTTGTAAAAGAAATTTGAAATCAAGATGCTCAACTAGTATTTGATAAAATGCTCAAATGAGTTGAAACCATGAATACCTTCCTAATTTGTGTTCAATTTTTTTATGTCTCAAAGTAGATTGGGATTGCTAAAATTTCCGGAATGTCGTAGTAACTTAAGGAAAGCTTAAACAAGGTATGTATGGCTAAAACCCCGTCTTTTAGAAATTGTGCTCCATTGGTGCTTGTGTAAATGCGGTAAGACTAAAGTTTGGGTCCTTGCATTGATTGTTATTTTACATAAATTGGTGTTGTAACCTTATATGCGTGAAAGATGTGTCTCAACATGATCAATGTGTTATCTTGATAACTTGAAAGGGGCAAAAGATATGAATTATGTATTGAAATGCTTAGACCTTAAATTTAAATTGAAGTTGCATTGTTGTGACATCTACGTGAAGTCTTATCTATGCTTAAAATTTAAGTTGCTCTTGTGTGCACCTACTGTCCTAAATGGCAAAGCTAATATTCAAATTGGGAACGATGTAAAATGCGGCCTAGTGCCAAGAATGATGTAATAAGTTGTGGCCCCAAGTGCCTATGAAATGATATATGTGAAACGAAATGATTAATGATAAGGGAACAACGCCTTGGTAAGGCAACCTAGCCGATCGGGTCGAGAGTCGGACTCCGCTAAAGATAGCGGTGGTATTGTGAACAAATGTTGAACAGTATGAAATGCCCCAAACTAAAGGCTATGGAAACATGATGTGAAAATTGTATGATTCTTTTATATTGATAATGTTGTGATCGTTTAAAGCTTTTGAGTTATACTTGTGATTTCCTTATTTTTGTATGAAAGTTCTTTCTAACTAGATGGTGTTTACTTATACATACTAGTGCTATTCGATGGCATTAACATCCCTTTTGCCGGGGGCGCTACGTCTTTAAATGGATGTAGGTGTTTCTATAGCAGGCAGTGTTGGTCGCATCTAGTGCCGCATCATCCTTTCAACTGACTTGGTGAGCCCCACTTCGTTTCGGGGTCCTGTTTTATCTGATTATCATGTACTTTGTATTTGAGGTATAGCCGGAGCCTTGTTACCGGCGTTCCATATTACATTAATCTTCAGTTGTGTTTATAGGCTCCGTAGACAGGTTGTGGGTAGTGTCGGGTATTGGAATCAAAGTAGAAATATTGATGTTTGGCAAACATTAATAAAGCTTGTAATATTTTGATAATTATGAGTTAAGCTGCTAATGGAAATGAAATGGAAGTTGTTAATGAAATACTTACTAAGTATGATTAATGGAGTTCATCTCCTATTTATTCATGAATTAGTTTGGGTAGAATGAAACCTAACAGGCTTGCTCAGTCGGGTTTACTCGGTTAAGCACCGGTCGTGCTTCTCGGTTTTTGGAGGTGACAAGTCGACAGTTTCGTGCCTTCCCCCTTGAGTTGTCCGCTCAAGGGTACCAGTCTAAAACCCCATAGAAACCTTACTCTATTTAAATTGCACATGCATCATGGTCAAACCTAGCCAGGGCAGTTATGTTGTCCACATAATGATCCTTTAAGATAGCCTTGTCCAAAAGTCCACCGGGTTGCCCTAAACCCAAACGGAAATCACCAGGTTCTGTGCATTTATTTGGAGAACTAAATGCTTTATGCTAATTGTTGATGTTAAATAGTCGAGTCTGGTGGGGGTAAGGGCCTAACCTTGTTTGACACCCAGAAATAAGAGGCACGAAGTCCCCAGATTCGGCATGGTCACCAATATCGACCCAAGATTACTGAGTTGGTGGGAAAATTTGCATTCTAGTGACAAAACCCTCGTTAGAAAATATCTGGGTAATCTACCATCCCTCCTGGAGATCCATCCTAACAACATGATAATAGAGGCTGCTACCTTATTTTGGGATCGTGAAAGGGCCGTGTTCCACTTTGGCGACATCGAAATGACACCTTTGCTAGAGGAGGTAGGAGGACTGGCCGGTCTAGTGTGGGAAACCCCGGGTTTGCTAATGCCTGAGAACCGCACATGCAAGGGTTTCTTAAAAATGATGGGTCTGAAGAAGAACGTAGAATTGGTATGCCTAAAGGAATCATACATCCCTTTTGATTACCTGTATAAAAGGTACGGTCGCAGTAAATCATACCGTACCTACCATGACGAGTTTGCCACCACATCCTTGGGACATATCCATCGTAGAGTATTCATCTTCATGTTTTGCTTCCTGGTCTGATCGTGTTTCCAATGAAGAAAGGGAAAATCCATACTAGGCTGGCTATGGTAACTAAGACCCTAATGGAGGGGATTGGTGGGCAGACATTCAACATCGTACCCATGATTATTGCAGACATATACTGAGCCTTAGAGAAGTGTCAACAAGGAGCGAGACACTTCGAAGGTTGCAATCTACTACTTCAGCTTTGGCTCGTGGAACATCTCTAAAAGGGCGAATACCGACAAGAAATCCAGCGAAGGGCCTGGGATGACCACATCGCTTTCCACCATCCAAAGCGAATGAATTACATCCCCGACATGTTCGCTCAGCCTGAGAATGCCAAGGAATGGGTTGAGCTCTTTGATAACCTGACTAAGGAACAGGTTCAATGGATGTTCGAGTGGTTTCCGATAGAAGAGTTCATCGCCCGATCTAGAGATGCACCTTTCCTGATACTGATTGGTCTAAGAGGAACATACCCTTACGTCCCTCTTCAAGTTATGAGGCAAGAAGGTAGGAAGCAAGTCATACCCATGGTCGACAAGATGAGCCATCTTCGAGCCGACTTCAAAAATAATGATAGTCCCCACAAGTGCCAAGCCCAGCACATGTGGCACTGCAAGATCGTAATGGAGAAAGACACCATTGAGCCAGACATATATTATGCCGGTTGTACCCCTTTCTATTCTGGTTGGTTGGAAGATAATTGGGATGGTCTGGGCCAGCCAGTGTTCGTTCAAAGCCACATAATTATAGATGAAATGGCCGAGGCGCAAGTCAAATACAACCAGCTGCACAAAAGGATCCGCGAATGCGAGAGCGAACACCGCGAGATACAAGAGTCCAACAAGAAGCTAATTGAGGAATGGAAAAACATGGCTATCAGTGCCAACAAAAGTCTAGGATACTTAGAGCGAGGCATAGTAGAACTAGAGGGAGAGTTTCTCAAAAGGGTTGAAGACTGTCAAAAGGCTGAGGGGACCGAATTTGGACATCTAGCCAAAGCATACCTATTGCTGGGACTTCGCAAATTGGGGAAGCTGTTCGAAGAAGCCAAGGATGCTGAGTCTGGGGAAGGTCCTTCTGTGACCAAATAGATAGGAATTTACTTTTTTGCTTTATGAATGTAATAAGGCCAATGGCCATTAGTGACCTTTATTTCTTTCTTATTTGGTGTCGTTTTGGGATTCACCTATTTTTTATCAATAAAATGAGGCATTTAGCATTAAATGTTCTCCAAGTCTATTTGTCGCTAGGCCTACCTATCGCGCCCCCTTTTTCCCTCTTTGCATCAGAAAATCGGGTTTATGACATTTTTGGGCATAGGACAACTCATTCCTTTTGGGAACTGGGTTTTGCATTTGAAGAGTCGCCATCTAATGATTTGAGGTGCATTAGGACACCTATAAGGTTCAACTACAACTACATTTTTGATAACAAGAAATAGGGTAAGGGCTTGAAAATATCCCAAGGGGAGGGTGTTAGGCAGCCCTCAGGATCCACTAGTGTGGTTCCCGGCCAGACAGTTCTTTGTGAATTTGTGCAATTAGCAAGTAAACAGATAAGGCTCAAATAAGAGGGGATTTTGAATAAATAAATAAAACGATGTTTTGAAAGAGTTATAACTAAACATGCTAACGAATACAAGAAGGGTCTTAGGTTTAATTGTAATATGGATCACATCAATGCAATACCCGGTAATCACTCCTCTAAAGAGGGGCTACACGTGGTATTAGCGTACTGGTCATCATATCCTTATCTACCCTTCTCACCCCGTTAAGGTATTGAAGCGCGGATTGGTCTCGACCTCTATTGCATGCTATTACCCGTCCCATTCCTATCAGTCCTGGAGGAATTTAGGACTACTATTCCTGTAAAAGGGAGGACTTAGGCTGACTCTTAGGTTTAAAGGTAAAAGGCTAAGGCGACATACAAAAACACGTAGGATTGCGTTTAAAAGGGAAACATTTAAACAACAAAGCGGCTCAGATATACCTCCTCAAATAGAACAAATAAGTAGCATGACTTAAAACACATTTAAGGTCAAAATTTAAAATACTGAGACAGTGGAGTTTTAGTTGTTGAAGCAGACCAATTTATTAGAAACTCAGATGAGAAGTCCGAATCAGGCCTGGCTGCTGGTTATAGCAAATATTGATTAACAAAGGCGGGTTCGGTCTCTATTGTTATTACCTAAGGCTTGCCTAAGTGTTTGGGTGAGGTCCTATAAACATGATATCTGTTACCGATTTGAAAATGGCAAAGAAGTAACAGTTCTAATATAAATGATTTGAGATCCTATAGACATGCTTTCTAAACCGTATTAAGAAGAGAGTGTTGTTATCAAAAAAATTAGTTCAGAACAGTATGAGTCAAACTAATTTTAAACTAGACTGGTTTCAGATCCTATAGGCATGATCTCTACTATTGCTGATTTTTAATTCCTATAGACATGATATCTAGTCGAACGTGAAATGAAGCAGACAAGATTTACTTCAGATTCCTATAGGCATGATTTCTATGAAAAAAATACCGATTTTAGCCTTATGAGCATGATGTCTGATCGTAACCATTTAGATCCTAGGTGCATGGTGTCTAAGTGTGGTAATAAACATGCAGAATTTGGGACAAATCCTATAGCCATGTTATCTAAATGCAGAATTTAAAACAGGTTCTATAGGCAGGTTCTCTACCCTTCTAATAGTTAAACATGCATAATTACCCAGCCCTTTTTACTAACCAACCCCAATGTCTATTACAAATTAGTACAGACCAAATACGGAATTACATCAGAAAAGTGTAAAAATAAGAAGTTACAACCATAGGAAGCCTGATTCTGACTTCCTCTCTGAGTTATGGAACAAAACACCTCAAATGCCACTTGTTTCAAAGCCTTTCTCAAACCTGGGTGTGTCAAAGTTCCCTAAGGGTCTCAAGGGACCCCCTGCATTGCTTACACCCATGCATAACCAGATAGAGATGAGTGCAGTGTGGAAGGGCCATCCCTTATGTGTCCAAGTTTAGAGGGAGCTCATGGGTCCCAAGGCAAGGCTCACACAAGAGGTGCAGAACCTAAGTCTAAGAGTATAGTGGAAGTGCAGAACAGAGATTTTATTAAAACTGGTTTGAGAATGGAAAGGGGTAAGGGTAATTTGAAAGCAGTAGTAGTGAAACTAACATTACACAGAATCAGCAGTTACACAAAGGGGGGGGGGGGGTTTGGGAATTCATTACAGGGAGCATATGACCTTAGGAAGGGGTCAGGCTTGGGCATGCACATCAATAGATGGTGCTAGCATGCCCATATACCAGCCAGAGAACACAACACATAGAGGGGATGTGAAGCATATGACCCTAAGGAGGGGTCAGGTTTGGGTTCATGCACAGCAATGTCTAATGCTGACATGCCCCCAAACCAACAAAGGAATACAAACACAAAGGGGATATGGGGGTTCGAGATTCATAAGTCATAATAAGTGACTGACAGAGTTCATACATAAAAAAACATTAATTTAGTAGAGAAAGGGGCAGATTACAGTATGCTCAGTAATGGAACTTGATTAAACACAAGCATGAAATAGGCAAAAGTGAAGGAAATAGTAAAGAAACATGTTGTTGTTAATGCTAGAAAATTAATTAGAACATACCAGTAAAGGAGAAAATGCAGAAAGGAAAAGCAAATAAGTTTCCACAGCCTAGCCTTGGCTTTCAGTCGGCTAGACAAAGCAGAAGCACAAATAGCAACAGAGGAAAGAGAGAGTGTTTTTAGTGAGGTGTGTGTTCTGAACTCAAGTGTTTCGTTCCTTGTTGTTCGTGTGTTCGTCTGTTTGAAAGAAGAGGGGTGCAGGTTATATATAGTTTTTGAAAATGAGTTATAAGTAAGGTAATAAGAAAAGTTTTAATACAAATATGGAAACAATCGGCAGTCAGAATCAATTATACAAGTGATTCCCTTTAATTAAGGAATCACTGTTTAACGGTTAGTAACAGATTCAAATAAGGAAGGAAGTCAGTTTAGAGACAGACTGATTATTGCCATAAAAGGAGTAGTACAAGCATTAAGTAAGTAATCAGGTCTAAGTATAGAAAAATACGTATTTTGGGAAAGAAATCAGCAAGGTAAATATTACAGTAAAGGGAAAAAAATCAATCAATTCTAAACAGGCAATTAAATTTAGGGTTCATAAAAGAAAAGCTTTGAAATTAGTCACAAGATGAAGATCAATCAAGGAAGAAACTTCAGCATATAAATAAAGTGAACTCATTGACAAAATCACAAACAGGCAGTAGTCGCAGAAATAAACTAGGGTTCAGTAGTAAAGCAAACGTTCGAAGCATAGTAATCAAGTAGGTCAAGCCACATTGAATTAACAGGGAAGAAAATAGAGCATCAGCAACATGCAAAGGTTTCACAGTAGCAGGTGAGGAAACCCTTTGAAAAGTTAGGGTTTCAACAAAAGTCGAGTTTAAAAGATAGCAAAACTCGGAGTCAGATAAGTCACGTAAAGAAGAGAGAGTCAGAAACAAAAAACTTTAGTCGAATCAAGTGCATACTCAAACAAATAGTTTCAGACCAAGAAGACCTAGGGTTTTCAATAGTAATCGATTTTAAAAGATGATAAACAAATAAATCAAACAAGTACACATCCAACAAATAGTTTCAGAACTCGAATGAGACCACAAAAGGAACTAGGGTTTTAACATGCTGAAACAAATAGAAGAACAACATGAGCAAAACTTAGCAGAATCACAAACATGTTAAAATCAGAGATCTTTGAAAAGAAAAACTTAATGGAAAACCCTAATCGGAGAAGACGAAGGGTCATTTTGAAAGAAAACTTTCGAGAGAACACTTAAAATACTCATAGCAAGTACAGATCTAAGATCTGAAAGAAAATCAAAAGATCTTAAAGGTTAGGGTTCCGAAGAACCCAGAAAAGGTGAGAAAGGCCTTGAAAGTTACCGATCTAACCAGAAGAGTCAAGGATCTGACTTGAATGGCCATGGCTGGCCGGAGAAAGGTCGGGGATGACCGGAGAAAAGCCATGAACAATAGTCGAGTAAGGATTGGACCAAAGTCCTTCAAGGTCTGGTCATGAAACCATAGAACCAAACACATAGGAGCCATGGAAGGCTGGTACAGGCCTTTAAATGACCACAGAAGGTCATAAATTAGGTAGGTATTAGGTGGGGTGAGAGGGCAGCGGCTAGGGTTCATGAGAGTTTCAGAGAGAATTGAGAGAGAAGGGGGAATTCAAGGGCGGCGGTAGGTGAATAATGAAATAGGGTACGGGGTCGTTTGGAATTAAAAAGGAAAGGGAAGCTGGTGGCCGTTGATCTAAATGATCAGCGGCTGGGATTAAAGGGGTAAGGTGGGGATCCGGGTTTGGGTAGGTTTAGTTGCGTTAGGGGTCGGGTTTGGGTTGCAATTGGGTTGGGAAATCAGGTCTGATTTGGGCCTAATTTTAGGCTGAAATTGCAAGCCAAATCTAGCTAGATTTTAAATAGCCATTTTCCCTATTTAATTTATAAAAAATAATAAATCAATTTCTGATAACAAATTAAAAGCACTAAAAATGATTTATAATATATAATTAATAATTTAAAAATACAGGACTTAATTTGATGAATATAAACGCAATTAAATCTTAAAAGAGGCTAATATTGCAATTATATGCAATTTAGCTTTAAAAATACTAAAGAGATTTGTAAAAATATGCAAAAATTACCGTAGCTATTTCATAGCATAAATATAAAAGTTCAACAAGTGAATAACCAAAAATGATAATGTTAGAGATAATTATTGGGGTTTTATGGACAAAATAGGGAAATAAATTGATTTAAAGAAACCTTTAAAAATTGAGGAAAATAATGAAACACTTGGACATACATTATATATGCATACATATGCTATTTTGAGGATATTTTGCATATTGAAAATATATAGGGAAAAATTGGGTGTCAACAGCTGCCCCTCTTTACTCGGAAAGGATGAAAGAGTTTTCGGGTAAAGATATGATGGCCAATTTTGATCGAGCGAAACGGTTTGAAGAGGTTTAGGCCGCATCTTGGCTTCTGAGTTGCCTACATATCCCTGGTTTTACAGGAATCAATTCATATGTAGTTCAGGATCCGTCGGCGGAGTATGCCGACGGGTATTTTCCAAGAACGGACGCAATATTTCGGGCTGGTCGAGTGAGTGGCTTACTGGAATCGTTAGGTTTGATGTGGCTGCGGGCACTGGAGCGGGCTCCTGCCGGAACGGCTGTTGCTTGCCGGTTTTACCTGCAAATAAGTAATACAAGCATATATTGTGCGTAAATTTAGGCATGATGCAAATTCCTGTCGGACCATGAATGTTGTCTTCGGACGGTTAGGATGACGTCCTCAGACCATGGAGCGATGATAAAGGATTCGCAGGCCATGAAATGATGCTCTTGGGCTATGAGGATGATGCCTCCGAATCATGATGCCTTTCAATAATGATGTGCAATAGATTAAAGGTGGTCCTCCGGCCATGACATGGTGTTCTCGGGCTATGAAGATGGTGCCTCCGAAAGATGACGCCTTTGGATAATTTGGCGATCTTTCAGCCCATGAGATGCAATATGTTGCAATTTTTCAACCCATGAAATGCGGTATGTTGAGATCTTTTAGCCTCACAGATGCAGTATGAGGCGATCTTTCAGCCATGCAGATGTAATATGTGGCGATCTTTCAGCCATGCAGATGTAGTATGTGGCGATCTTTCAGCCCATGAAATACGGTATGAGGCGATCTTTCAGCCGTGCAGATGCAGTATGAGGCGATCTTTTAGCCATGCAGATGCAGTATGAGCCGATCTTTCAGCCATGCAGATGTAATATGTGGCGATCTTTTAGCCACGCAGATGCAATATGAGGCGATCTTTCAGCCATGCATATGCAGTATAAGGCGATCTTTCAGCCATGCAGATGCAGTATGAGGCGATCTTTCAGCCAGCAGATGCAGTATGAGGCGATCTTTTAGCCATGCAGATGTAATATGTGGCAATCTTTCAGCCATGCAGATGCAGTATGAGGCGATCTTTCAGCCATGCAGATGTAGTATGAGGCAATCTTTTAGCCATGCAGTGGATGGAGACGGCGTTTAGTCTCGGAAGGCAGAATAGTAGCCTTGTGCAATGCAAATGCAGATAGAGGTAGAGCTTAACCTCGAAAGGCAGCATAGTAGCCTTATGCAAGTTGGAAGGCAGAATGGTAGCCTTATGCAAGTCGGAAGGCAGAATAGTAGCCTTATGCAATGCAGATGCAGATAGAGGTAGAGCTTAACCTCGGAAGGTAGAATGGTAGCCTTATGCAATGCAGATGCAGATAGAGGTACAACTTAACCTCGGAAGGTAGAATGGTAACCTTATGCAAGTTGGAAGGCAGAATAGTAGCCTTATGAAATGCAGATGGAGATAGAGTTAGAGCATAACCTCGGAAGGCAGAATGGTAGCCTTATGCAAGTTGGAAGGCAGAATGCAAGAAATAAAATGGCAAATGGTAACGGAGCTTTCTTAGCCGATAGCAGATCGCGATATTGTGACTGCTGGGGACATTGTGACACACGGAATGTCGCCGGTGTGTGTGGATAGCAAATGTGGGTAAGTGCAATAGTCTTGAGAGTTGTATTCCTGAACAATGTTTGTCTCGTGAGTGTATAGTATGTTTGATGATTTCGCAATCCAAGTGTTTTCATCCAAAGAAAAATCGTGAATTTTGTAGAAAGGGGGAGGTTAGTTCGTGTCCCCGCTGGTTCTGCTTGACCTGTTTGGCTTTGATCTGGTGATACTGTATGTATCATCGGGGTAGCGTTGCTAAACAAGGCAATTTCAGTAGTAAACATGCATGATTTCGTAAAAATATGACATAAGTATATAATTAAGAATAACTTTTTAGATGAACCGACGACTGTGACATGATTTAGGACATAGCAACCTCTCTTGCTATGGAATTTTGAGGGTCCTCCTCAAAATTCTGTCCCAGTTTAATGGGTTAATGCTTCTGACTGTTTCTTGCGACGATTCGACTGAAATTGCTTCGGCATTTTGAGGGTCCTCCTCAAAATTCAGCCCTAGTTTACTGAGGTGGCATCCNAATTTATTGAATTGTGACCGAACCCATAGGGCAGCCTATGTATGCCCTCTTAAACAGGAATCAGGTCAGGCGTAGTTCAATTTACACCATGTAGGGAAAACATAAAGATTGCACATAGTAGCGCTTGACTGCATCTGAATTAATAGGCTTTGGCCAAACTTCTCCGTCCATTTCTGCAAGTATGAGGGCTCCTCCCGTTAGAACCCAGTGAACCATGTACGGACCTTGCTAGTTGGGAGAGAACTTCCCTTTGGCTTCATCTTGATACGGAAAAATTTTCTTTAACACCAGTTGTCCCGGTGTGAACTGTCTTGGCTTAACTCTTTTGTTGAAGGCTCTGGACATTCTGTTCTGATAGAGTTGACCATGGCAAACTGCATTCATCCTTTTTCCGTCTATAAGAGCTAGTTGCTCATAACGACTTCTCACCCATTCTGCGTCATCGAGCTCAGCTTCCTGTATGATCCTTAGGGAAGGAATTTCTACTTCGACGGGAATGACCGCCTCTGTACCGTAAACCAGCATATAGGGGGTTGCCCCGATCGATGTGCGGACTGTGGTGCGATACCCCAATAGAACAAATGCTAACTTCTCGTGCCACTGTTTATGTTTTTCTATCATTTTCCTCAATATCTTCTTGATATTCTTGTTGGCGGCTTCCATAACTCCATTCATTTGAGGCCTGTAGGTTGTGGAATTCTTGTAGCTAATCTTGAAAGTTTCACAAATACCATTCATTAGGCCGCTGTTGAGATTGGAGCAATTATCAGTGATGATCGACTCTGGGATACCGAATCGACAAACAATGCGGTCGCGGACGAAGTCTGCCACGACATTCTTAGTTACTGCTCTATAAGATGCTGCTTCGACCCACTTGGTGAAATAGTCGATTGCTACTAGGATAAACCTACATCCGTTGGAAGCAACAGGCTCGACTGGTCCAATAATGTCCATTCCCCAGGCAGCGAACGGCCACGGTGAGCTTGTTGTGTGGAGCTCGCTCGGAGGCACTTTTATCATGTCTGCATGAATCTGACAGTGTTGGAATTTTCGGACATACTGGATGCAATCTGTCTCCATAGTCATCCAAAAGTAACCAGCCCGGAGTATCTTCTTTGCTAAAACAAAACTGTTCATATGCGGACCTCAGGTCCCAGCATGAATTTCCTCTAGCAGCTTTGATGCTTCCTTTGCGTCAACATACCTTAATAATCCAAATCAGGAGTCCTCCTATATAGGATTCCTCCACTGTGAAAGAAGTTGTTAGACAATCTCCGAAGTGTGCGCTTCTGAGTATGATTGGCAGGCTCCGGATACTCTCCCTTCGTCAGATACTCCTTGATATCATGGAACCAAGGTTTTCCATCTGCCTCATCTTCAACATGGGCAGAGTAAGATAGCTGATTATGAATTTTCACCGGAATGGGATCAATGAAATTCTTATCGGGATGCTGTATCATCGATGAGAGGGTAGCCAATGCATTGGCGAATTCTTTCTGGATTCTGGGAACAAGTCGGAATTCTCTCTTCGTGAACCTCTTTCTCAATTCCTGTACATGATGCAGATATGGGAGTATCTTGGAGTTTTTGGTTGCCCATTCTTCTCGTACCTGATGTATAAGTAAGTCTGAATCTCCAATTACTAGCAACTCTTGAATGGTCATGTCAATGGCCATTTTAAGCCCCAAGATGCAAGCTTCGTATTCGGCCATATTGTTGGTTCAGGGAAACCTGAGCTTAGCGGACACTGGATAATGCTGATCGGTTTCTGATTCCAAGACTGCTCCTATGCCAACTCTTTTGAAGTTTGCTGCTCAATCGAAGAACATTCTCCAACCATCATAGGACTCTGCAATATCTTCTCCTAGGAATAATACCTCTTCATCAGGAAAATACATTTTTAGGGGTTCGTATTCTCCATCCACGGGATTTTCAGCGAGGTGATCTGCCAGTGCTTGTCCCTTGACCGCTTTCTGAGTTACGTAGATAATGTCGAACTCACTCAACAGGATTTTCCACTTGGCTAGCATGCAAGTGAGTATGGGCTTCTGAAAGATGTACTTTAAAGGATCCATCCTTGATATGAGATATGTAGTATAGGCACAGAAGTAGTGCCTTAGCTTCTGAGCCACCCAAGTCAAAGCACAGCAGGTGCGCTCCAAAAGAGAATATCGAGCCTCGTACGGGGTGAACTTCTTGCTAAGATAATAGATGGCTTGTTCCTTTCTTCCTATTTCATCATGTTTCCCCAGAACGCAACTGAAAGCTCCATCCAACACCGCAAGTTAGAGTAATAAGGGTCTACCTGGCTCAGGTGGGACCAAGACTGGTGGTGTTGATAAGTACTCCTTGATTCTGTCAAAGGCCTTTTGACAGTCATCGGTCCATTTGGTAGCGGTGTCCTTCTTCAACATCTTAAAGATTGGCTTACAGATGACTGTAGACTGTGCTATGAACTGGCTGATGTAGTTGAGTCTTCCCAAGAAACTCATCACGTCCTTCTTGTTCTTTGGCGGTTGTAGTTCTTGAATGGCTTTGACTTTTGATGAATCAAGTTCTATTTCTCAGCGACTCACAATAAACCCAAGCAACTTCCCGGCAGGAACCCCAAATGCACATTTTGCGGGGTTTAGTTTTAGGTTGTATCTCCGTAATCTGTTGAAAAACTTCCTCAGATCTTTTATGTGGTTAGCGACTTTCTTAGATTTGATGATAACGTCATCCACATATACCTCTATCTCCATGTGTATCATATCATGGAAAATGGTAGTCATGGCCTCATGTAGGTGGCTCCTGCATTCTTCAGGCCGAATGGCACCATCTTGTAACAATACATTCCCCACGACGTAATGAAAGCCGTTTTCTCAGCATCTTCTTCATCCATCCAGATCTGATAGTAACCAACGAAACAATCCATGAATGACTGTAGCTCATGCTTGGCGCAATTGTCAATCAGCATGTGTATATTCGGCAAGGGAAAGTCGTCTTTCGGACTGGCCCGGTTGAGATCATGGTAGTTGACACAGACTCTGACCTTCCCGTCCTTCTTTGGCACTGGCACGATGTTGGCTAACCATGTCGAGTATTCTACTACCCTTAGAACCTTAGCTTTGACTTGCTTAGTGACTTCTTCCTTGATTTTCAAACTCATATCAGGCTTGAATTTTCTGAGCTTTTGCTTTACCGGCAGACATGTCGGATCGGTTGGAAGTTTGTGAGCCACAATAGACGTACTCAGACCAGTCATGTCGTCATATGACCAGGTGAATATATCCTTATATTCCCTTAGAAATTCTGTGTATTCCTTCTTTTCTGATGGCGATAAGTGAACACTGATTCGTGTTTCCTTGACGTTTTCTGCATCTCCCAGGTTAACAATTTCTGTCTCGTCCAGGTTAGACTTAGGTCGGTTCTCAAAGTTCTCCACTTCTTTGACAATCTCCTCGGGTATGTCATCCTCTTCTGAATCAATGTCGGTTTGTTGCGTTGTCTCATTGCATGTCACAGTCATTGGTTCATCAAGATAAGTAATAGTAATACTGTATAAGTAAAGTAATGAGAGAAAAATAATAATGAGTGCTGATTCATAAGAAAAAGTCGAAATGCTTTGATAAATTTCATAATTGTTTTGAACATTGAAGATATTATTGCGGGAATAAAAATGCGAAAAGAAAGTCATCTAGTAAATAAAAAAAGTGCATGATGCTTGTTTTAGCCTTGCTACCCCGAGGCTCGCCGGCTCTGGTTGTCCTGATAGTCCAGTTATTGAGGCGTGCTCCTCTGCTCACAGCTTGTATGGAAGGGCCTTCCTCCCCCTCCTCCTCAAGAATAACACAGCAATCCATATCATTGTCCTCTAAAAACAAGTTTTTCACTGCTGCGAGCGCTTCTTCTTCGTCCGTTCCATAGACGACGTCAGCCTGTTGGAAAGTCTGCTCCAAGTGCGGTATCGGCTGCTCTAGTGGGTAGTAAGTACTGCGCCATGGTGGCGACCAGTTGTTGAACTTTTCCCAAGTGTATTCGTATCCCAAGCCGAAAGTGGTGCCATGTTTCTTGAGTGTTATGGGTTTAGCGATTCCTTGGAGGTTTTTGCCAAGTCCTTTGCCAGGCTCGTACCCACTCTAATTCAATATACTCTCGATCTTGTTATCCCACCATTTGTCTTTGTCGACATCATTGACCTGCTCGATGTGGTGGTAGGTCTCTCCACCTAGCTTTCTTCTCCCTCCGATCACTGGAATGGTCTGGCGACTGTATATGGGGTTGCTACCGTCGCCGTGAATGATCACCTCTTAGTGATTCCATTCGAACTTTACTGCCTGGTGTAGTGTTGATGCTACAGCCCCAGCAGTGTGAATCCATGGCCGTCCTAGCAGCAAGTTGTAGGATGCGGGCACATCTATTACCTGAAAATCAACCTCGAACCAGGTTGGTCCCATCCGTAGACACAGGCTAATCTCACCGATGGTGGACCTCTGATACCTATCAAAGGCTTTCACGTTGATTGCTCATTCTTTTATCTCATGCAGCCCTTTGCCCAACTTCTTGAGTGTCACCAGAGGACATATGTTAAGGCTGGAACCCCCGTCGACCAGGATCCTGGTGATGAAATAGTCTTCGCATTGCACGGTGATGTGCAGGGCTTTGTTGTGACTCATCCCTTCAGGTGGCAGCTCGTCCTCATAGAAGGTGATTTTATGGATTTCTAATACCTGTCCCACCATATTAGCCATTTCCCCGCCAGTGATGTTGCTTGGCACGTAGGCTTCACTCAACACCTTCAACAGAGCATTTTGTGTGTCTTGAATTCTTTAGCAGCGAGAAGATAGATATCTGTGCTGGTGTTTTGTTTAGCTGGTCGATGACCGAATACTCTTTGGCCTGTATTTTTCTCCAAAGGTCGTCTGGACTTGTCTCAATGATGGGTGGCCGGTTGGAGGCCTGCTTGCTGGACTCAGCTAGGTATTCAAGGGTATAGACTCTCCCAGTTCTTGTCATACCCTGTGCTGCAACAATCTCTTCAAACCTGACCTTGCCTTTCGTGCTAGCCTCTGCTATGTAATCCCAGGGTATAGCTTTTGTATGGAATGACGGCATGGTGGACATCGCCACTGGGATTGGTGCGGCCACCTTTACTTCGAATGGGACATGTTCTTTGGGTGGCAAAACTGCAACTTCGAATGGTGCAGGTGATTTTGCTGATGACGCTGCTTCGAACTCAAGAGGGATAGACACATCTACCTTAGTGACCTCAGATGGTTGGATCTGGACTATGATGGGGTTGAGAGTAACTGCTGGTTTCTTTGGATCATCGCCTTCTGCGATCAACCCGATGGATCCCTCGGGATCCCAATCATCCTCCACTTCAATCATATGAATACCCCCGCCTTTATGGTCTGGTAGAGGGTTGTTGCGGACATTTAGAGCAGATTCCTTTGCCACAATAATCTTATTATCGATCAGAGATTGGATCTTGTCTTTCGAAGAACGACATTCGTCAATGGTGTGCCCTTTCATGCCGGAGTGGTATGCACAGGATTTGTATGGGTTAACCCACTGATAAGGGTTCTCAGGAGTGGTAGCAGGGATGGGGGTGACATAACCAGCGGCTTTGAGTCTCTCGTACAACTGGTCAATAGGTTCAGCGATGGTTTTATATTGTATTGGAGGCCTGCGATCAAAATTTGGTCGGGGTCTAGGGAAGTTCTGACGTGCAGGAGGTGATTGATAGTGGGATGGTTGAACATTGTAAGTTTTGGTAGACATGTGCGGGTTGGGAATATCTGGGCGAAGTAGGCTGATATATGGGAGGCGGAGGTGATTGATAAGTGGGCGGTGAGGGTGCTTGGTAGTTCAGAGTGGGCTGATATGTGAGTGGAGGTGTTGGGTAAGTTTGGTATTTGATAGGAGATTTGGTCCTTTGTGCAACAATCACGACTCCTACGTCCCTTTTCTTGGACACACCACCGGACTACAAGGCCTTATTTGTAGCTTGCAAGGCCTCGAAGTTTGTAACCATACCGCTTTTGATACCCTCTTCAATCCTTTCACCCAGTTTGATAATGTCGGAAAATTTGTGGCTCTCGATCATCATTAGTTGTTCATAGTATTGCGGGTCTTCGGCAAATTTGTTCATTTGTTCCTCCTCTAAGGCAGGTTTGACCTTCGCAGCTTCGGACCTCTAGCGAGTAGCATACTCGCGAAATGTTTCTGTAGGCTTCTTCTTTAGATTTTGAATATAGAACACATCTGGCGCATTCTTTGTTATTCCTTAAGCAACTCAAACCACCTCCGCTACCTCAACTAAGTCATTTTTCTTGAACAAGTGACGGAAACTACGATGATCAGTATAAACCTCATATGACACGCCGTACAAGAATCCCGCCAAATATTAAGTACATGCACAATTGCTGCCAACTCTAAATCATGAACTGGATAATTCTTCTCATGAGTCTTTAATTTCCTAACGCATAATTTGAGAATCAATATTAAGAATCGCACATCAAATCAAGAATCTCTAATTCCCTTAAGTTCAAATTTTTTACTTTCGACTAGAAGCGTCGAACCTATGGGTGATCCAAGGGTCCATCTAAGGACCTATTGCGACAAGCTGGTTGGAGTAGGGAAGGATGAAAGGATCCGCGTGAAGCTGTTCATGAGGAGTTTGAAAGGAGATGCATTGTCTTGGTACATCAGCCAAGATCCCAAGAAGTGGTCAAGCTGGGTGAGCATGGCATTTCACTTTATGGACAGATTCAAGTTTAATACAGAGAACATACCTGACGTGTTCTATATCCAGAATTTGAAGAAGAAGCCAACGGAGACATTTCGCGAGTATGCTACTCGCTGGAGGTCCAAAGCTCCTAAGGTCAGACCTTCTTTAGAAGAGGAGCAAATGAACAAGTTCTTTGTCCGGGTTCAGGACCCGCAGTACTATGAACGGCTGATGATTATTGAGAACCACAAGTTCTCCAACATTATCAAATTAGGTGAAAGAATTGAAGAGGGTATTAAAAGTGGTATGGTCATAAATTTTGAAGCCTTGCAAGCTAAAAATAAGGCTTTATAGTCCGGTGGTGTGTCCAAGAAAAGGGACGTGGGGGTCGTGATGGTTGCACAGAGGACCAAGTCTCCCCTCAAATACCAAACTTACCTAACACCTCCACTCATATACCAGCCAACCCCAAATTACCAAGCACCCTCACCCTCGTACCAAGCTCCGCCACCAACTTATCAATCATCTCTACCTCCTACATATCAACCTACCTCACCCAGATACTCCCAAACCGCTCATGTCTACCACGCTTATAATTCTCAACCATCCCATTATCAATCACCCCCTGAACGCCAAAACTTCCCTAGACCTCGACCTAATTTTGATCGTGGACCTCCAAAATAATATACCGCCATCACTGAACCCATCGACCAGTTGTATGAGAAGCTCAAAGTTGCTGGCTATGTCACCCCCATTCCCGCCGCAACCCCTGAGAATCCTTCTCAGTGGGTTAACCCAAACAAGTCCTGTGTATACCACTCCGGCATGAAAGGGCACACCATCGATGAATGCCGCTCTTTGAAAGACAAGATACAGTCTTTGATTGATAACAAGATTATTGTGGCAAAGGAACCCGCTCCAAACATCTGCAACAATCCTCTACCAGACCATAAGGGTAGAGGTATCCACATGATTGAAGTAGAAGATGACTGGGATCCCGAGGGATCAATCGGGTTGATCGCAGAAGATGATGACCCAAAGAAACCGACAATTACTCTCAATCCAATCATAGTCCAGATCCAACCGTTTGAAGACGCTGAGGTGAATATGTCTATACCTTCTGAGTTTGAAGCAGCACCACCCGCAAAAACACCGGTACCAATTGAGGTGGAATTCGTGTCTCCAGCAAATGCACCCGCACCATTTGAGGTTGCAGTCTTGCCACCCAAGGCGCATGTTCCATTCGAAGTGGTGATGTCAACCACACCACCCTTCTATACAAATACTATACCCTGGGACAATACAGTCGAGGCGAGAAGGAAGGGCGAGGTCGGGATTGAAGAAACTGTCGTAGCACAGGGTATGGCAAGAACTGGTAGAGTTTATACCCCTGAACATCTAGCTGAATCAAGCAAGAAGGCCTCCAATCGGCCACCCCTCATTGAGACAGGTCAGGATGACCTTTGGAGGAAAGTACAAAATGCCAGCACAAATATCCATTCTCTCTTTGCAAAATTCTGAGACGCACAAGAATGCTTTGTTAAAGGTGCTGAATGAAGCGTACGTACCAAATAACATCACTAGCGGGGAAGTGGCTAATATGGTAGGACAAGTGCTGGAAAGCCATAAGATCACCTTTCATGAGAACGAGCTGCCACCTGATGGGCTGGGGCACAACAAAGCACTGCACATCAGGGGTTTTCATTTATTGCAGCACCTATGACCAGACAGACCCAGAAGCGTGCTCCGTTCCAGTGGACGGAAGAGTGCGAGGAGAGCTTTTAGAAGCTCAATACAGCTTTGACTACAGCCCCAGTTTTGATATTGCCTACCGATTCGGGATCTTATACTGTCTATTGTGATGCCTCGAGAGTTGTCCTTGTAGCGGTATTGATGCAGGACGGTAGGGCGATTGCTTACGCGTCCAGACAGTTGAATATACATGTGAAGAATTATCCTATCCATGATCTTGAGTTAACTACCATTGTTCATGCCTTGAAGATCTGGCGTCATTACTTGTACGTCATGCCTTGTGAGATATATACTGATCACCAGAGCTTGCAGCATCTGTTCAAGCAGACGGACCTTAATTTGAGTCAGAGGAGATGTCTAGAACTGCTGAAGGATTATGACATCACTATCTTGTATCACCCGGGCAAGGCCAATGTGGTGGCCGATGCTTTGAGCCGCCGTGCAGAGAGTTTGGGGAGTTTACCAGCAGCAGAGAGGCCTATGGCGATGGATGTTCAGGCCTTAGCCAACCAGTTTGTGAGATTGGATCTTTCGGAGCCCAGTCAGGTTCTAGCTTGTATGGTCTCTCGGTCTTTCTTGTTTGATCGTATTCGGGAGCGTCAGTTTGATGACCCTCATTTGCTTGTCCTCAAGGACAAAGTGATGCATGGTGATGCTTGAGATGTGACTTTAGGTGGTGACAGAGTATTGAGGATGCAGGGTCGAGTTTGTGTACCCAATGTTGATGGGCTTCAGGAGTTAATCCTAGAGGAGGCCCATAGTTCGCAGTATTCTATTCATCTGGGTGCCGCGAAGATATATCAGGACTTGAGGCAGCACTACTAGTGGAGGCGGATGAAGAAGGATATAGTTGGGTTTGTAGCTCGGTGCCTTAATTGTCAGTAGGTGAAGTATGAGCACCAGAGACCGGGTGGATTGCTTCAGCAGATAGAGATTCCGGAGTGGAAGTGGGAGCGGATCACCATAGCCTTTGTATACGGGCTCCCACAAACTTTGAAGAAGTTCAATGCCATTTGGGTTATTGTGGATCGGCTGACTAAGTCCGCGCATTTCATCCCTGTGTGTACTACCTATTCCTCGGAGCGGTTGGCGGAGATTTATATCCGAGAGAATGTCCGTCTGCATGGTATTCCAGTTTCCATCATTTCAGACAGAGGAACTCAGTTCACATCGCGATTTTGGAGAGCCGTACAACAGGAGTTGGGCACTCGGGTGGAGTTGAGCACAACATTTCACCCTCAAACGGACGGACAGTCCTAGCGCACTATTCGGATTCTTGAGGATATGCTCTGTGCGTGTGTGATTGAGTTTGGGGGTTCTTGGGATCAGTTCTTGCTTTTGGTGGAGTTTGCCTACAACAACAACTATCAGTCTAGCATTCAGATGGCACCGTACGAGGCCTTATATGGTAGGCGATGTAGATCTCTGGTGAGTTGGTTAGAGCCGGGTGAGGCTAGATTATTGGGCATAGACTTGGTTCAGGATGCTTTGGAGAGAGTCAAGGTGATTCAGGATAGACTCCATACAGCCAAGTCCAGATAGAAGAGTTACACGGACCAGAAGGTTCGTGATGTTTCCTACATGGTTGGAGAGCAGGTTCTGTTTTGGGTTTTGCCTATGAAGGGCATTATGAGATTTGGGAAGAAGGGGAAGTTGTGTCCGAGGTTTATTGGCCCTTTTGAGATATTGAGGCGTGTTGGGAGGTTGCTTACGAGCTTGCCTTACCTCCCAGCTTCGCAGGAGTTCATCCAGTATTTCATGTTTCGATGCTCCGAAGGTATCACGGTGATCCGTCGCACGTGTTGGATTTCAGATCAGTCCATTTGGGAAAGGATCTATCTTATGTTGAGAAGCCAGTGGAAATATTGGACAGGCAGGTTAGGAAGCTGAGGTCAAAGAACATTGCATCAGTGAAGGTTCAATGGCGGGGTCAGCCGGTCGAGGAGGCGACCTGGGAGACCGAGCAGGATGTGCGCAGCCAGTACCCTCATCTTTTCACTACTTCAGGAATGTCTTTGTGCTTGTTCGAGGACGAACGAATGTTTAAGTGTGGGAGGATGTATCGACCCGGCCGGTCGTTTTTAGAATTTACGCCCCGATCCCCTATTTACTGCTTTCCCCGTGTTTATTTCTGCTATTTTGAATTTGTCGGGATGGTCGGTTTTGAAGTTCGGAGAGTTTTAGGACACTTAGTCCCTAAATGAGAGCTTAAGTGTTGGAAAGTTGACCGTAGTCGGAACAATGTGAAGACGTCCTCGGAAAGGAAATCCGATGGTTCCGTTAGCTCCGTTGGGTGATTTTGGGTTTAGTGGCGTGGTCGGATTGTGTCTTGGAGGTCCGTAGCTAATTTAGGCTTGAAATGCCGAAAGTTAGATTTTTGAAGCTTCCGGTTTGATAGTGAGATTTTGATCCGAGGGTCGGAATGGAATTCTGAAAGTTGGAGTAGCTTCGTAGTGTTGAATGTGACGTGTGTGCAAAATTTGAGGTCATTCGGATGAGATTTGATAGACTTTTTGATCAAAAACATATTTTGGGTAATTTGGATAGGCTTGAATCCATGGTTAATTTGAGGTTCTGATGTTGTTTTAGGTGTTTTAATGATTGGTACAAGTTTGAACAGTGGTATTAGACTTGTTGGTGCCTTTGGTTGAGGTCCCGGGGCCTCGGGATGATTTCGGATGGTTGATGGGGAGTTTGAGGGGTGTGAGCAGTTGTTGAACTTTGCTGCTTCTGGTATTTCCGCACCTTCGGTTTGGGGACCGCAGGTGTGATGCCGCACGTGCGGAAGAGGAGCCGCAGAAGCGGAAAATGGGGAACATCATCAAGAACCGCAGATGCGGTATATTTTACGCAGAAGCGGTACCGCACCTGAGGGTGAGGGGTCGCAGATGCGGAATCTAGGCATTTAAGTGATGGGTCGCAGGTGCGACCTTTAGTCCGTAAATGCGGGATTGCAGAAGCGGTCTCAAGGCCACAGATGCGGAAACTGCTGGACAGTTGATTTAAAAGGGGTTCCGCGACCTTGGGGTTATTTCCACCATTTTTATCTCGGCTTTGGAGCTTTTTGGGCGAGTTGAAGGAGGGGTTTCAAGGGAACTTCATTGAGGTATGGAATTTGGACTTAAAACTCGTTCCTATGTCATTATTTCATGGATTAGAGCTAGAAATTATGGAAATTAAGGGTGAAAATTTGGGAAACTAGGGATTAGTATTGGAGACCTTTGATTGAGGATTTGATGGACCATTTGAGGTCCGATTTTGGTAATTTTGGTATGAATGAACTCGTGAGAGTGTGAGGATTCTCGAAATATAAATTTCACCCGATTTCGAGACATGGGCCCTAGGGGCGTTTTGGTCATTTTACCTAATTTCGCGTATTAGCTTAGAATTTAATTGTAGAATCAGTTGCTTGAAGTGTTATTTACATTATGAAATTTAACTGAATAGATTTAGGCTATTTGGATTCGGATACTCGTGGCAAGAACGTGGTTTCGGGTTGACATTTGAGCCGGTTCGAGGTAAGTGGCTTTTATACCTTGTGTGGGGGACCTTTCCCCTTAGGATTGATATTGTGATAATTGAAATGCCTTGTACGTGAGGTGATTAGCGCGAAGCTGTGCTAATTGTTGGAAATCCAGTTTTTCATTAAAAATAGCCTTAAATTGTGTTCTTCCTTTCTTGCTTACACTGGTTGGAAACTAAGCCTGCTGTTAGCCTAGAGAAGCATGTCTACTTGACTAAATTGCTCTATTTGCCTTAATTTCCCTACTTGTATTACGTGAAACATGCTAGGTTAGGATTATCTGCTTCACCTTGATTTGAAATTGATTGAATTGAGTTCTTGTTGCTGCTGTGTATTTACTTTGGGACTACGGGACGGTATCCCGGGAGTTCCCCTGTATGTTTGCTTTGGGACTACGGAATTGCATTCTGGGAGATCCCCCTACACTTTTACATTGGAACTACGGGATAGCACCCGGTAGATTCCCGCGCATTTACGTGTTAGACTACGGGATTGCCCCCGGGAGACCCACTGGATTTGATAATTATATTTGCGGACTACATGACGGTATCCTTGGAGATCCCCGGTTGTTTTCTTGGAGCTGAGATGTATTCTCTTTCTGTGTTTTACTTGCCTCTGTAATAGTTGTTGTTTTCCTTCATATCTTGTGTTACTTATTTACACTGTTTATGTCACACTATTAAACCTTATATCTTATTTAACCTCAGTAGGGCCCTGACCTTCCTCGTCACTACCCACCGAGGTTAGGCTTGGCACTTACTGAGTACCGCTGTGGTGTACTCATGCCCTTCCTACGCATGTTTTTCATATGAAGATCCAGGTAATTCGACTCAGTCCTACCACCTCTGAAGTGAGGCGACTGCTATAGTGACTTCGAGGTATATCTGCCGCATCCGCGGACCGAGGAGTCTCTTTCTTTTCTTGCTATTTAGTATTAGCCCTTTTGTATTTCAGTTCTTGTTAGACATTCTAGAGTTAGAGCTATGTAGTACTTCTTAGCTTGTGATTGATGGGTTTCCGGGTCTTTGATTTATGTATTGGTTTTGAGAACTTAATATTGTGTATGCCGAGCGGCATATTAAGAAGTTGTTTATTAACTTACTCATGTTTTAAAATTGTTACACTTTTCCGTAAATTAGTTTTCTTCCGCAATTTAGGCTTACCTAGTCGTAGAGACTAGGTGCCTTCACGAGGGTTCACGGAGGGCGAACCGGGGTCGTGACAAGTTGGTATCAGAGATCTAGGTTCATAGGAGTCATGAATCACAAGTCGGTTTATTAGAGTCTCGCTGATCGGTACGGAGACGTCTATACTTATCTATGAGAGGCTATGTAACTGTTTGGAAAATATTCCGTTTCGTTTGATTTCCTTGTCATGTGAGATTTTGATATCACAATTCTAAACTTTTGTCTTCTATTCTCTCACAGATGGTGAGGACACATGCTACTCGAGATGACCAAGCACCCGCGCCCCCTACTGGAGCCGTCAGAGGCCGGGGCCGGGGCCGGGGTAGTGGCCGAGGACGCACCCCTGGTGCAGAGCACCCGCGTGAGTTGCCGTCAAGGCACCAACAGCAGTACCAACCGGAGTCCAGACACCTGATGTTTCTGCCACTACTACTCCAGCACTCCAGGAGACCTTAGCACAGTTCATGACTATGTACACCACTCTAGCTCAGGCAGGGTTGCTTCCCCTTGCTGCAGCTACATCCCAGGCCGGGGGAGGAGCACAGACTCCCTTCGCCTGCACTCCTGAGCAGCGAGTGCATATTGATCAGGTTTCGGAGGCTATTCCTGTACAGTCGGTAGCCCCAGCTCAGCCCGATGAGAGGGCAGTAGCTTTAGAGGAGGAGCAGAAGAGGCTTGAGAGGTTGAAGAAGTATCAGCCTTCGACTTTTAGCAGACTAGCCTCAGAGGATGCCCTTGGATTTCTTGAGGAGTGCTACCGTATCCTTCGTACTATGGGCATATCAGGATCGAGCGGGGTTTCCTTCACTACCTTCCAGCTTTGAGGAGCCGCCTATCAGTGGTTGCGTGCTTAAGAGTTAGATAGTCCGGATGAGGCAGCTTCCCTGACTTGGGCCCAGTTTTCAGATATGTTCACGAGGGAGTATGTCCCCCAGAGTCTTAGGGACGCCTGGCACGCGGAGTTTGAGCATTTGCGCCAGGGTACCATGACTGTCTCGGAGTATGGTGTCTGTTACACTGACTTGGCTAGACATGCACCAGCTTTGGTTTCCACGGTTCGCGAGAAGGTTCGCCGATTCATTGAGGGGCTTATTCCTAACATCAGATCTAGCATGGCTCGTGAGTTAGAGATGGATATATTACCAGCAGGTGGTGAGCATTGCTAGGAGGATTGAGGGTATGCACGCTAGGGACAGAGAGGAGAGGGAGGCCAAGAGGTCTCGAGAGTCGGGCCATTATTCTCGAGCCCATGCCCCAGTTGCCGGTCATCATGGTAGGGGTCATATGGGTCGCCCCGTTCATTCAGTTCTTCCAGCTGCCAGTGACATTCCAGCTCCACCTAGGCCTCGGGAGCCTTATTATGTACCTCCAGTATCTAGTGTGCCTCCTGTACGGGGTGCTTCCAGTGGTCAGTCCAGCAGGCCTGGCCCGAGCCAGCCATAGCCGCCACGTCCTCCAAGAGCTTTTTTTGAGTGTGGTGACACATGCCATATGGTGAAGGATTTCCCCAGACATAAGAGGGGTACACCTCCGCAGACTCCTCAGCCAGAGCATGCCCCGCAGAGCTCTCAGGCTATAGTCCCAGCACCAGTTGCTACTCCACCGGCCCAGCCAACTAGAGGTGGAGATCAGGGAGGTAGAGGTCTCTCTCGAGGGGGAGGCCAGGCCAGATACTATGCTCTTCCAGCCCGTACTGAGGCTGTCACCTCCGATTCTGTCATCACAAGTACTATTTTGGTATGTCACAGAGATGCATCGATTCTATTCGATCCAGGCTCCCCTTATTCTTATGTGTTCTCTTATTTTGCTCCGCATTTGGGTGTATCTCAGGATTCTTTGATTTCCCCGATTTATGTTTCTACTCCTGTGGGAGATTCTCTTGTTGTGGACCGCGTTTATCGGTCATGTTTGGTTGTTCTTGGTGGTTTTGAGACCAGAGCCGATCTATTATTGCTCAGCATGGTTAATTTTGATATTATCTTGGGCATGGACTGGTTGTCGCCTATTATGTTTTTCTTGATTGTCCCGCCAAAACCGTGACACTGGCCATGCTAGGTGTACCACGTATTGAGTGGAGGGGTGCTTTAGGTCACACTCCCATTAGAGTTATTTCTTTCCTTAAGGCTCAACGTATGGTTGAGAAAGGTTGTGATGTGTATTTAGCTTATGTGAGAGATGTCAGTATGGATATTCCTTCTATTGATTCAGTCCCAGTAGTACGGGATTTCCCTGATGTGTTTCCAGCTGATCTTCCGGGCATGCCGCTCAATAGGGACACTGATTTTGGCATTGATTTGTTGCCGAGCACTCGGCCTATTTCTATCCCTCCGTACCGTATGGCTCCTTCTGAGTTGAGGGAGTTGAAGGATCAGTTGCAGGAATTACTTGATAAGGGTTTCATTCGGCCCAGTGTATCAGCTTGGGGTGCTCCTGTCTTATTTTTGAAGAAGAAGGATGGTTCTATGCGTATGTGTATTGATTATCGCTAGTTGAATAAGGTGACAGTGAAGAATCGTTATCCTTTGCCTCGTATTGATGACCTGTTTTACCAGTTACAGGGGGCTTGTGTGTTTTCTAAGATTGGATTGCGTTCAGGCCATCATGAGTTGAAGATTCGGGAGCCATATATCCGGAAGACTGCCTTCAGGACTCGGTATGGTCATAACGAGTTCCTTGTTATGTCATTTGGGCTGACTAATGCCCCAGCAACCTTCATGCATCTGATGCAAAGTGTTTTCCGGCCATATCTGGATTCATTCGTGATTATTTTTATTGATGACATTCTGGTATATTCCTGGAGTCGGGAAGATCGTGAGCAGCACCTGAGGACAGTGCTCCAGACCTTGAGAGAAAAGAAGTTGTATGCTAAGTTCTCAAAATGTGAGTTTTGGCTAGATTCCGTGGCGTTCTTGGGTCACGTGGTCTCGAGAGAGGGTATTCTGGTGGATCCGAAGAAGGTGGAGGCCATGCAGAGTTGGCCCAGACCATCCTCAGCTACAGAGATCCGCAGTTTTCTTGGCTTTGCAGGTTATTACTGTCGATTTGTTCAGGGGTTTTCATCTATTACAGCACCTATGACCAGACTGACCCAGAAGGGTGCTCCGTTCCAGTGGACGGAAGAGTGTGAAGAGAGCTTTCAGAAGCTCAAGACAACTTTGACTACAGCCCCAGTTTTGATATTGCCTACCGTTTCGGGGTCTGATACTATCTATTGTGACTCGAGAGTTGGCCTTGGAGCAGTATTAATGCAGGACAGTAGGGTGA